>NW_015389602.1:0-8537 GCF_001527695.2 Protobothrops mucrosquamatus
TCCTGAGTCAGCATGGCTGGTTCAGGAATTCCGGGTATTGAAGTCCACAAGTCATCAAAGAGCCAAGGTGGCCTACCCCTGACCTATACCATCTCAGACAAGATGATGCTCAGATATCAATCCGATAGCTCAGGGGTCTTCAAACTTGGCCCTTTTATGACTTGTGGACTTCAACTCCCAGAATTCCTGAGTCAGCATGACCGGGGATTGGGGACCCCTGCCTTAGAGCACTTTAATCGATGCCGGAGAATTGCTTTCGGGTTTTAAAACAGTCAAATACATGTGGGTCACGTACTTTATTGATCAGCTATTTGCCAGGGGGTTGGTGGCCCAAACTTGCCAGTTGAACGTAAGGGAGGGGCGGAATTATTTCGACGAGGGGTGTAAACCAGAATGTTTAATGCCTAACGCAGTGTTTCTCAACCTTGACAATTTTAAGGCATGTGGACTTCAACTCCCAGAATTCCACAGCCAGCGTTGCTGGCTGTGGAATTCTGGGAGTTGAAGTCCACATGCCTTAAAATTGTCAAGGTTGAGAAACACTGGCCTAATGCCAGATGTGTTCTTACAGCATGCCGAATGCCTCACCGGAACAGTGTTGTGGTGTTTTTTTTAAAAACAGTGTATTTGGCTCTTAGGCTAAAGTAAAAACGGGTGCTACCGCCTCAGCCATATACGTGCCGCCGCCGTTCGCTGCCGCTGCCATCAATGAAGCCATTGACGCAGAAATCTCCCTTGTTGTGTGCATTACAGAAGGTATTCCCCAGCAGGACATGGTGCGCGTCAAGCACCGGCTGCTTCGTCAGGACAAGACTCGGCTGGTCGGCCCAAATTGCCCCGGAGTCATCAATGTAAGGGGGGAGGGGCAAGGAAGCTGAAATATGAGGGGTGCTTGGGACACAGTAGAAGCCGGGGGGGGGTTCTTCTGCCATGAGATTGGCCACCTAGTGGCAGTTTAAGCGAGGTAGTAAAAGTGTGGGAGTAGAACTCAGTGCCCGCCCTCAGCGGTGGAATCTTGAAGGTTGAGGTCCTCTCTCCCTTTCCCTTCTCTGTCCCCCCTCTCTCTCCCCTCTCCCTGTCCCTCTCTCTTCTCCCCCTTCCTCTCCTTCTCCCTGTTCCTTGTCCCTTTTCTCCTCCCTTTTCCCCTTTCCCTCTTCCTTCTCCCCTCCCCTCCAATCTCTCTCTCCATTCTCCCTTTCCCTGTCCTTCTCCCTTTCCCCTCCCTTCTCTCCTTCTCCCTTGTCCCCTCTCCCTTCTCCCCTTCCCTTCTCTCTCCCTTCTCCCGTCTCTTCTCCCCTCCCTCCCTCCCTCTTCCTTGTCCCCTCTCCCTTTCCTCCTCCCCTCTCCCTTTCCCCTCCCCTTCTCTCTCCCTTCTCCCCTCCCCTCCCCTTTCATCTCCCTTTCCACTCTCGCTTTCCCTGTCCTTCTCCCTCTCCCTTCTCCTCTCCTCCCTCTCCTTCTCCCTTTCCTCTTCCCCTCTCCCTTTCCCCTCCCCTTCCCTCCCTTCGCCCCTCCCCTCCCCTTTCATCTCCCTCTCCACTCTTGCTTTCCCTATCCTTCTCCCTCTCCCTTCTCCTCTCCTCTGTCTCCCTTTCCCCTCCCCTCCCCTTCTCTCTCCCTTCTCCCCTCTCTTCTCTCTCCCATCTCCCCTCCCCTTTTATCTCCCTCTCCACTCTCGCTTTCCCTGTCCTTCTCCCTTCTCCCTTTCCCCTCCCCTTCTCTCTCCCTTCTCCCCTCTCTTCTCCCCTCCCTCCCTCTCCCTTGTCCCTTTACTCCTATCATCTCCCTTTCACCTCCCTTTCCCTCTCTTGTGAACTCTCCAGCTTCCTCCTTCCCTTATATATTCAAGATGGACAGTATTTCATATTAATTTGTTACGTATATGTAGGGGTGTGGGTTTATGCATATGTTGTATATAGTATGTTTTAGGGGTGTGTCATGTATGTGTTTCACTTTGAGAGCAGGCAACTAAATTTCATTTTTTTGATGCCTGCCGTTGTGCCCACAGTAAAAAAATGACGACAAAGGTTATCTTATCTTTCCCTCTCTGCCTCCTCCACTCCCCTTGCCCCTCCATCTCCCTTCTTCCCTTCCCTCTCCCCTCCCCTCCTATCCTCTTTTCTCTCCCTTCTCTCTCCTCCTTTTCCCTTCTCCCTTCTGTTCTCTCTTTCTCCCTCCCCTCCCCTCTGTATCCTCCCCTCCACACTCCCCTGTCTTGCTGCAATCCAGTGCCTCCCCATGGCTCAGATAACGCAGCCCATAACTCTCTTTTCTCCCCTTTTCTCTCCCTGTTCCTTGTCCCTTTTCTCCTCCCTTTCCCCCTTCCCTCTTCCTTCTCCCCTCCCCTCCAATCTCTCTCTCCATTCTCCCTTTCCCTGTCCTTCTCCCTTCCCCCTTCCCCCTCTTTTCCTCTCCTCCCTCTCCTTGTCCCTTCTCCCTTTCCCCTCCCCTTTTCTCTCCTTTTCCCCCTCCCTCCCTCTTCCTTGATCTTGTCCCTTTACTCCTCCCATCTCCCTTTCCCTCTCTCTTTTTCCCTCTAGTCCCCTTGCCCCTCCATCTCCCTTCTCCCCTTCCCTCTCCCCTCCCCTCCTATCCTCTTTTCTCTCCCTTTTCTCCCTCCCCTCTCCTCCTTTTCCCTTCTCGCTTTGGTTCTCTCTCCCTCCCCTCCACACTCCCCTGTCTTGCTGCAATCCAGTGCCTCCCCATGGCTCAGATAACGCAGCCCATGTATCCTATATTGCAGGCTTCTCTTCTCTTCTCTTCTCTTCTCTTCTCTTCTCTTCTCTTCTCCCCTTCCCTCTCCCCTCCTATCCTCTTTTCTCTCCCTTCTCTCCCTCCCCTTTCCTCCTTTTTCCTTCTCGCTTTGGTTCTCTCTCCCTCCCTCCCCTCTGTATCCTCCCCTCCACGCTCCCCTGTCATGCTGCAATCCAGTGCCTCCCCATGGCTCAGATAACGCAGCCCATGTATCCTATATTTCAGGCTTCTCTCTTCTCTTCTCTTCTCTTCTCTTCTCTTCTCTTCTCTTCTCTTCTCTTCTCTTCTCTTCTCTTCTCTTCTCTTCTCTTCTCTTCTCTTCTCCCCTTCACTCTCCCCCCCTTATCTTCCCCCATGCTCCCCTATCTTGCTGGCTCAGATAACTCTCTCTCAGCCCATGTACCCCATCTTCAAGGGTTCCATTATGAGGATAAGATGAAGGGTGCCCCATGGAAGCTGTCTTGAAATGAAGAAAAAGTGTAATATGAATCTTTAAATAACGACTACGCTAGCCTGCTCTTTGCCATTATCCCGGGTGACTCTGATTTGATTCCGCTCCTTTTCACCTTCAGCCTATACATAATCTAGTTTCCGAGTGGGGAAAACTTAAATTCAAAAGTCCACTTCGCTGGGAGAGTGTCACTTGTTTGCCCAGGCTATGTTTACAGCAGCTATTGAGACAACTGAAGATTGAGGGTGTTTATAAACCAGCATTTCCCAAGCTGTGCTCTAGGAACTTCTGCCTTGCGTAGCCGAGGTCGGCTAATTATAATAAACTGTTCTTAAAAAAAGAAAAAAAAGCTTGATGAGCACCACTTAAGACAGGGTGGACAGTCAGTGACAAAATCCAAAGCCAGAGATTCTGTAGCAAACGCGTGGGAAATTCTGTGCAATTCTGAAAGCCTTTACAACAGTGTTTCTCAACCTTGACAGTTTTAAGGCATGTGGACTTCAACTCCCAGAATTCCACAGCCAGCAATGCTGGCTGTGGAATTCTGGGAGTTGAAGTCCACATGCCTTAAAATTGTCAAGGTTGAGAAACACTGCTTTACAAAGAGATGCTTTGTATTTCTAGGAAGCACACAAAAGTGCCTTTTGAATAACGTGTGCGACAGGTTTTTTTTTTTAAAAAAGGCCTAAATCAAATCTGATCAAGTTTTCGGGTTCTATTTTGGTTTTTTTGTGTTTTTGTTTTTTAGCCTGGAGCATGTAAAATTGGTATCATGCCTGGCCACATTCACAAGAAAGGAAGAATCGGTAAGTTCTGAAAAAAGATACAAGCTGTATTGTTGTACATTTAAATTTACATCCACATCAATAATAATAATAATAATAATAATAATAATAATAATAATAATAATAATAATAATAATAGTAGTAGTAGTAATAATAATAATAATAATAATAATAATAATAATAATAATAATAATAATAATAATAATAATAATAAAGTTGGAAGGGACCTTGGAGGTCATCTAGTCCAACCCCCTGCTCAGGCAGGGAATCCTATACCATTTCAGACAAATGGCTGTCCAGTCTCTTCTTAAAAACTTCCAGTGTTGGAGCATTCACCGCTTCTGGAGGCAGGTTGTTCCACTGGTTAATTGTTCTAACTGTCAGGAAGTTTCTCCTTAGTTCTAGGTTGCTTCTCTCTTTGGTTAGTTTCCATCCGTTGATTTGCAGTCTTCTCTGCCACCAGAGGGTCAAATTTCAAAGTCTTGATACAATGAATAATGCGTAAGAATAATTTTGAAAGAGTTTGATTCGTCCGTTGCGTTGTAGGGACTCTATAACCCAACTATCAGCTCGATACTTCATTCTCCTGTTTCATTATTTTTTTCAGGTATTGTCTCCAGATCTGGCACTTTGACCTACGAAGCTGTCCATCAAACAACTCAAGTCGGATTGGGACAGTCCTTCTGTGTTGGTGGGTTTGAAAGAGGCTCAGTTCATGTGTAAGACCACACCTATGATTGTAGAAACTACATAGAGACACGTCCCCTCTTCCCTTCTAAAGTGTGTATTTTGCAAAGAGAATGAAGGAAAAAAAAATAGCAATGTCAGGGAAGAATTCTGGTCATTGAGGGTGAACTGTGCAATATCCCTAGAGCAGGGGTAGGCAACCTTGGCTCTTTTATGACTTGTGGACTTCAACTCCCAGAATTCCTGAGCCAGCCACGCTGAGGGGAAAGGGAGAGGTTTCCAAGCTGAGCAATGCTGGCTCAGGAATTCTGGGAGTTGAAGTCCACGAGTCATAAAACGGCGTAGACCAGAGGTAGGCAACCTTGGCTCTTTTATGACTCGTGGACTTCAACTCCCAGAATTCCTGAGCCAGCCACGCTGAGGGGAAAGGGAGAGGTTTCCAAGCTGAGCCATGCTGGTTCAGGAATTCTGGGAGTTGAAGTCCACGAGTCATAAAGCGGCATAGGCCAGAGGTAGGCAACCTTGGCTCTTTTATGACTCCTGGACTTCAACTCCCAGAATTCCTGAGCCAGCATTGCTCAGCTTGGAAACCTCTCCTTTTCCCCTCAGCATGGCTGGCTCAGGAATTCTGGGAGTTGAAGTCCACAAGTCATAAAGTGGCGTAGGCCTAGGCCAGAGGTAGGCAACCTTGGCTCTTTTATGACTCTGTGGACTTCAACTCCCAGAATTCCTGAGCCAGCCACGCTGAGGGGAAAGGGAGAGATATCCAAGCTGAGCCATGCTGGCTCAGGAATTCTGGGAGTTGAAGTCCACGAGTCATAAAAGAACCTAGGTTGCCTACCCTTGGTCTATGCCCTTTCAGGCTAATGATTGTCCAGTCTCTTCTTAAAAACCTCCAGTGTTGGAGCACCCACAACTTTTGGAGGCAAGCTATTCCACCGATTAATTACGGTATTCCCACTGTCAGGAAATTCCTCTTTCGTTCTAGTTTGCTTCTCTCCTTGATTAGTTTCCACCCATTGCTTCTTGTCCTGCCTTCAGGTGCTGAAACTGAAGCTCTGAACATTCGGGTTTCTGGAGCTGTTTTGCAATTCTCCTGCGTGTAACCTTCTACCGTGCAAAATTGCTCATGGGGGAATCGGATGACATATCTGCCTTCTATTTATAGGGACAGGAAAGGCAGGCCTTGACCATATTAAACCAGCTCCCTGCAGTTGCTCAGCGTGGTGATAAGACCGAGGGCAAGCTGTTGAATAGTCCAGGCAAAACGGTCTTGAGCGAATAATATAATACTTTAGCAAAGCGTCAATTTATATTGTGATGATTTTTGCAATTCCTGGTCATAGGCTTCCAGCACCCCTCGGTCGAGGTGAACTTAAATCTATGTGTGATTAAGCTCTCTGAATAAATTGTCAGTTCAGCCAGAGAACACTTGAATAGTTCATTTTTGCAGGTCAGAGCGAAATATTAATCCGGCTGTGAAAACAGTGGTTTTTCTGTTTTATTCTGTAATTCTCCTGCTTCACTTTTGAGTTCCATTCTGTTTCAGTTCTGGCTGGATTTTAAATTGCCTGGGCGGTTTTTTTTTTCTGTACTTCCAAATTAAACCTCGTTGTACAAATAAAATACATGTTTTCTACTTGCTAAAAACTGCTGGGGAACATTTCCAACAAACCAGGCACTTATTACCATCTTTGGTGGACATGCTCTCTAAAGCCAAAAGATTTTGGTTAAGAATACATACCTGGTTAGAGAAAACAAAAAAAAAAAGTATAGAGTTTAAGCCAGAATTATTTTTGTTAGGCATAATGGTAGGAAATCATGAGAAATTATGAGTGTATATATTTAATTTTACATATAATAACTGCAGCAAGAATTGTATTCGCTCAATATTGGAAAAATCAAGATCTACCAATGGAGGAAGCGTTAATTTAAAAAATCTTAAGAGTGTGCAGAAAGGGATAGATTGACACTGAAAATGAGAGAGAGAAAAAAGACTCAGTTTATTTTAGAACAGGGGATACCTTTTATCATTGGCTAGAAAAACCAGGTAGAGAGAAAAGGAATTTAATATGTATTAGTAAGCTAGGTATTGAAATCCAGACAATACGTTGCTGACAAAATATCAAGCACTTGTTATTATAAAAAACATATATATATATATCTTGAGTTTGGTGCACTCTGTCGGCCCAAATATGGGAGAAAGGAAAGAGAAAGTGAGAAAGAGCCTGTGGCCTAGAGGTTAATACATCTGCCTAACATGCAGACAGCCCAGGTTCGAATCTCAGAAGAGTATGTCTGGTTGAAAAGAACTAAAAAGTTCGAAATGGCTATTCCAGTTCTCCCTTAATTCTTTGTTAGCAATCCAAATTTTGAAGAACACATATGTCGCAGTTGCGACTGCTAAGCCTGTGGATGGCTCTAGTTTGAGCTGATACAGGCAAAAGATTCCTTTCTCCCATATTTGGGCCAACAGGGTGCACCAAACTCAAGATAATATACACACACACACACACACACACACAGTACATATACATGCAGGCAGCCCAGGTTCAAATCTCAGAAGGGTATGTTTGGCTGATGAGAGCTAAAAAGTTCGAAATAGCTATTCCATTCTCCCTTAATTCTTTGTTAGCAATCCAAATTTTAAATATATATATTTAAGGGCTCCCTTGTCCCTGCATGGAAGATGTCCCATCTGTGTGATTGCGAATGTGTGTGTTGCATACATGTAATCCTCGACTTATGACTTAAGTTAGTAACTCGGTTGTTAAGTGAATCTGGCTCCCCCCCCTTGACTTTGCTTGTCAGAAGGTCGCAAAAGGTGATCACGTGACTCCCTGGGATGCCCGACCGTCATAAATACGAGCCCGTTGCCAAGCAGTCCAGTTTTGATCACGTGACCACGGGGACGTTGCGACGGTCGTAAGTGTGAAAACGGTCCGAAGTCGCCTTTTTTTCCAGTGCCGTTGTAACTTCAAGCGGTCCCTAAACAAACTGTTGTAAGTCGAGGACTATCTGTGTTTATATTTTGCCAAAACGTGAAGGATGGGTAATCTTTTTTGCAAAAAAAGCAGTTGAAAAATCACAGTGGTTATTTAAGGCCAAATCACTCTTGGCGCCTTTACAAGAGTTGATCTTGAAGACTCTTCCGTGGCTTCCGAATGCCTCATGTTGCCTCTTCCTGGCTTTTGAATGGAATTTTTCTTCTTTTTTTAAGGGATTGGAGGAGACCCGTTTAATGGGACAAATTTTATTGACTGCCTGGATGTCTTCCTGAAGGATCCCCACACCAGCGGGATAATATTGATAGGGGAGATTGGCGGGAACGCCGAAGAAGACGCTGCGGACTTCCTTAGACAAAATAACTCTGTAAGCTGGAAGGTTCTCAAAAAAAAAAAAAAATGTGACTGACTGAGGTGGGAATGTTCTGGTTTCGGAAAGGAGGTGGAAGGGAGTTGCTCATTGAAAAGCCATTTGGAATTGCATCCAAATAGGTCTGTCCGTTCGGGGAGAATTTTTATACCCCTGTATAGAAGGATGCCTGGAAAAAAGTGTAATTCAGTCTGAAAATATGCTTTCTTGCACCCAGTTTTCTGGAGAATAAAAGGACAGTCTTTTCTCTGTCCTTGGTGAGGTTGATTCCCTCCCCTCCACTCTTCCTTCCTTCCTTCCTTCCTTCCTTCCTTCTTCGCATTCCCATCTCCCTCCTTCTTTCCTTCCTTCATTCCTCCCTCCAATCTTCTTTCCTTTCCTTTCCTTTCCTTTCCTTCCTTCCTTCCTTCCTTCCTTCTTCGCATTCCCATCTCCCTCCTTCTTTCCTTCCTTCATTCCTCCCTCCAATCTTCTTTCCTTTCCTT
>NW_015389602.1:8609-31924 GCF_001527695.2 Protobothrops mucrosquamatus
CCCGTTTCTGCCCTAGAATATCCTCAGCCAAAGCTGTTTTCTGTCTCCGCAGTTTAACTTTATGGAGTTTTCATGGCCTGCTTGTGCTCAGCAAAGCAGTTTTGCTCCAGGTTTTTTTTCCCGTTGCGCTCAGAATCTCCAAGCTGCTGTTCTGGCATCCCTTTCTAGAGCTGAGAAGCATCCTTTAGTCTCTGGCTGTGCCGTTAATTACGCTCCTTGGACCAATTGTATTTCTGCTTCGCTTTCTGAAATGCACGTCTTTTTTCCCACCCAGGGTTCGAACTCCAAACCCGTGGTCTCGTTTATAGCCGGAGTCACTGCTCCTCCGGGCAGGAGAATGGGCCACGCAGGAGCCATCATTGCTGGTGGGAAAGGTGGAGCCAAAGAGAAGATTGCAGCCCTGCAGAAGGCTGGGGTCATTGTCAGCATGTCTCCTGCGCAGCTGGGATCCACGATGTACAAGGTCAGTCGAGCAGTTCTTGAAAAAGCTGGGTAAACAAGGCTGCTTATTTGAGGAGTCCAGGCAGAACCCAAATCTTGGCTGCTGTGGAGCCTTCTCTATTTCTTTCTTAGGTGGGGTAAAAAAATGGACCGATTTGGAAATGTGCGTTCCTGCCCTTATTCGATCGTGCGTTGTGGCTTTCCTGGCTTAGGTCCCATTTCATGTTTCTTGCGAGGTTAAAATGAGGCAATTGTTACCTGCCAGGCTGAGATGGATGGATGGATAGATGGATGGATGATGATAGATGATAGGTAGGTAGGTAGATGACTGATGGATGGATGGATGGATGGATAGATAGATAGATAGATAGATAGATAGATAGATAGATAGATAGATAGATAGATAGATAGATAGATAGATAATAAATAAGTAGATAATAAATAGGTAGATGACAGGTGATAAATAGGTAGATATAGTGGTAGGTATGTATGTAGGTAGGTAGGTAGGTAGGTAGGTAGGTAGATAGATAGATAGATAGATAGATAGATAGATAGATAGATAGATAGATAGATAGATAGATAGATAGATAGATAGATAGATGACAATAATTAGGTAGATGACAGGTGATAAATAGGTAGATGATAGTGGTAGGTAGGTATGTAGATAGATAAGATAGATAATAAATAGGTAGATGACAGATAATAGGTAGATGATTATGTAGGTAGGTAGATAGATAGATCGATATATTAGTAGAAGACATAATAGGTAGATGATTAGGTAGGTAGGTAGGTAGGTAGGTAGATAGATAGATAGATAGATAGATAGATAGATAGATAGATAGATAGATAGATAGATAGATAGATAGATAGATAGATAGATGACATAATAGGTAGATGATTAGGTAGGTAGATATAATAGTAGATGACATAATAAATAGGTAGATGATAGATAGATAGATAGATAGATAGATAGATAGATAGATAGATAGATAGATAGATAATAAATAGGTAGATGATGGATTAGATAGGATAGATAGACAGACAGACAAACCTGTTACCCTTATTATGTTCTTGTATTGTTCGCTGCCCTTAGCACTCAGAAAACAAAGGGTCATTATACAGAATTACAGGCTGTGCAGCTTATCGATAGTGGCTGTAGCCCTCCGGATCAGCTAAAAAAATTCACGTTTGCCAGCCTCCGGCTCCGGCAGTTAGCACTCATCTGCCTTCTTGTGAGATCAGAGCATTTTGACAAGGTGCTATTTGCAGGCCAGGCCAGGCAGAGGCAGTCTGAGACAAAAGAAGAGAAACGGGAAAGGAAGACGATGGGGAAAAATTTGTTGCAGTTTTGCCTGTGGTTGTTAATGCTCGTGTCAGACGCACCGAGGCGCTTCTGGGTTGAAAAGATTAGCCAGTGACATCACCGTTGCCTCGAGGATGCCCACTTGAGGGTTCCTTTCATGCCCCCGGCAGGAGCTGGAGCAAAGGACAGGAGCTCACCCCATCCAGTGGCAACGCTCGGGTCTCAAACGCGAGCTTGCTCACCTCAACCGTGCAGCTTTGGTTAAAAACCTCCTTTTTCTCTTTCTTTTCTTCTTAATCCTCCAGGAGTTTGAGAAGAGGAAAATGCTATGAGAAAAGAATCTTAAGAACGGTCGGGATCTCTCTGCAAAAACCACGCACTCTTCACTTCCCTCCACGCCCTGTGTTCTTCGCGTACTCCAGTTTATTTGTCGGAATACAGCAGCGCTCTGTCTTACAAAGTCAAATTTTAACACCACCAGGGTTGGTTTTGGTGGTGGGTTCTTGATTTCACACATGATTGTACGTGATAAGTCAATAAATCAATCTACTACTATTACTAAATTCGATTTTTTTGAAGCATGGATGCTGGGTACCTTTTTTCTTGCAATGTTCGCGTTGTATAAACGGGATTTTTTTTAAAAAAAACCCCCCAAAAACGGTGCCTAAACTGTTCAGAAGTTTTACCGACTGCTAAAATGTATACTTTAATATTGCTTTTCTGTTTGAGTTTGGGGATGTTATGCTTTGTATCTGGCTGGCGGATGTGCCTAATGCAGAAAACTATGCTTCCTGTGGTTGGATTCACCTATTAGTCCTCAAAACAATTTTTTTTAAAAATATTCATTTTTTTCTCAGCTGTTTTTTTTTCTTTTCTTTCAAGGTGGTATTAAAATTCCAGGACAGAGTGAAGATTGTGGACTCAGTTTTGCTAGAGGTGAAAACTGCAGGCACCTGGGTGTGCAATTCATATTTTGTACTGATGCATTATATTCAAATTTTGCAAAAGCATCTTTTTTTTTAATCCAGATAATAGCACTGCTTAGTCTTTTCAAAATTAAATTTTAACACCACCAGAGTTGTTTTGGGTGGTTCTTAGGCAGGTAGGTGTAAAGTTCTCACTCGTGAAATTTTCCCAAAGGAATGAGGAAAAGAAATAGAAAAGGCTATTTTTTTTATATATCCGTGGACGAGGTATCTTGGAAAGTTTAAATAAAAAAAATCTGATCCTTTAGTTCCTTGCTCTGTTGAGCCCAGCCATGCTTCTGTTGGATGTTACATGTCTATAAATATTATGTAACAGTTTATTAAAATTCTGCATGTAGAATCCCCGTGTTGATTTTAGCGTGAAGACCAATCTCCACATAACATATATCGTTCTTTTACTTATATCTTCTTCCATAATAAACATTTTCCCATCAAGTTCTTTGAACTCCAACTTCCTGCTTCTGTTTCTACATTAGAATCTCTGCCGAGAGCAGGGCCAAAAAGCGAAAAAACTTTACATCACATTCAGGGTTAAAATAACTTTATCAAATGCTGTACAGGTAGAGTCCTTAGGTTACGACCATCATGGAGTCTTCATATTACAATCGTAAGTCTTGCCCATCGTCATAAACCTCCAAAGATTTTAACGTGTTTTTTTTCTTGTGGTAAATTTTTAAGCAAATACTTCGGTCCTTAAGCAGACACGTGGTTTGCTGTAAGCCGGTTTTGCTGAAGACGGGACGGCAGCACCAGTTTACCACCGAACCCGTTGTGAAACGTGGCCGTGAGACCACGGGACCCCGCAAACAGCTCAAAATGTGGCCTCGTTCATGTGACTGTCTGAACTTTGATTACAGACCATAAGAGCCGTGGTGGCACCGTGGTTAATATTGCAGTATTGTATAATGAGGGCCTAGATAGTTGGGGGTCCTGTAATCCGCTTAGGGCTGTAAAGCGCTGTGAAGAGGGTACATAACTCTTTTAAGTCAGGGGTCTTCAAGCTTGGCCCTTTTAGGACTTGTGGACTTCAACTCCCAGAATTCCTTAGCCAGGCACGAAGCCCACCCCCCCCCCTCTTCCCGGAAGGGAACAAGGAAAAGAGGTGAAGATGCGTATAACGTCCCGGACAATCCTGCGGATCCCGCTGGAAGCATCGTTTTACGTGCCACGTCAGGCATAGAACAGGTTATTTTAACGGTTTTTTAAAAAAATGCTTTTTATGTTGTAAGCTGCCCAGAGACGTTGGATAACAAGATGGGCGGCAGGTAAATTTCAGGACGGATAAATAAATAAATAAATAAATAAATAAATAATGCTTCCCCAAGGTCGGTTTGTCGTAACTTCCAATGGTTGCCAAGCCACCAGTCGTAAGCTGAGGACTCCCTGTACTGATATTTTAAGGGGGTCACGGAGTTACATATAAAGGAAGGGAAGATTCGTTCTTGGACGAAGCTGCTTTTGGTAGGAAACCAGCTTGAGGACTGCCTTTATTCACGATTCAGTGTAGTAAAGTTGGAAGGGACCTTGGAGGTCATCTAGTCCAACCCCCTGCTCAGGCAGGAAACCCTATACCATTTCGGACCAATGGCTGTCCAGTCTCTTCTTAAAACTTCCAGTGTTGGAGCATTCACCGCTTCTGGAGGCAGGTTGTTCCACTGGTTAATTGTTCTAACGGTCAGGAAGTTTCTCCTTAGTTTTAAGTTAATGAGGATGATGATGATGATAATGCTAATAATAATAATGCTAATAATGTTAATAATAATGCTAATAATAATAAAGTTGGAAGGGTCCTTGGAGGTCATCTAGTCCAACCCCCTGCTCAGGCAGGAAACCGTATACCATTTCAGACAAATGGTTGTCCAGTCTCTTCTTAAAAACTTCCAGTGTTGGAGCATTCACCGCTTCTGGAGGCAGGTTGTTCCACTGGTTAATTGTTCTCACTGTCAGGAAGTTTCTCCTTAGTTCTAGGTTGCTTCTCTCCTTGATTAGTTTCCATCCGTTGCTTCTTGTCCTGCCTTCAGGCCCTTTGGAGAACAGCTTGACTCCCTCTTCTTTGGGGCAGCCCCTGAGATATTGGAAGACTGCTACCATGTCCCCCCTCGTCCTTCTCTTCATTAAACTAGACATCCCCAATTCCAGCAGCCGTTCCTTTCCATAAATAATGACCCCAGTATCAAGTTCTGCTGTTTTTAAATAAAATGCGATGCTTGCCATCCTTAATGAGCGATAAATGAAATTTGATGAAGTTTTCGGTTTGGTCTTCATTAGGCCTGGAAATAAAACCGACAAAATGAAACCCGGCTGGTAATGTTGTGTGGCATTCATTACTTCCAAATGCTGAATTTGGAGGAAAAACAGAGCGGGGGGGGGGGGGGGGGGGGGAGGGGAAAAATACCAGCGTATTGACTCAGCCGTGTGCTTAGTTGTGGGACTCCCAAACACGGAGAATTTTTGACTTGGAGAATTTTGACCAAAAGCAAAATCTTTTCAAGAAGACACGTCCAGCCTCTGGGAAAATCCTTTTGGATTGATTTAATAATAATATTAATAAAGTTGGAAGGGACCTTGGAGGTCATCTAGTCCAACCCACTGCTCAGGCAGGAAACCCTATACCATTTCGGACAAATGGCTGTCCAGTCTCTTCTTAAAAACTTCCAGCGTTGGAGCATTCACTGCTTCTGGAGGCAGGTAGTTCCACTGGTTAATGGTTCTGTCAGGATGTTTCTCCTTAGTTATAGGTTGCTTCTCTCCTTGATTAGTTTCCACCCGTTGCTTCTTGTCCTGCTTTCAGGCACTTTGGAGAATAGCTTGACTCCCTCTTCTTTGGGGCAGCCCCTGAGATACTGGAACACGGATATCCTGTCACCCCTCGTCCTTCTCTTCATTAAACTAGACATCCCCAATTCCAGCAGCCATTCCTTATATGTTTTAGCCTCCAATCCCCTAATCATCTTTGTTGCTCTTCTCTGTACTCTTTCTAGAGTCTCAGCATCTTTTTTACATCTTGGTGACCAAAACTGGATGCCGTATTCCAAGTGTGGCCTTACCAAGACATTGTAAAGTGGTATTAATACTTCTCCATCCTTTTGTGCATACACAGCTCCACAATCGTGCAGAACTATAATTTACTTTTGAGAAAAACTATTTCAGGTCACAGAAATGGATATTCACGTAGTCGCCCACGGCCAGACCCTAAAAGGGGACTTACAACCCAGATTTGACAGTTCCAATGCCTACCCCCCACAGTCAGGGGACTACACTTTGTGTCCTCCTATTTTCCCCACAATAAAAAAACTTGAGAGGTGGGTTGGGCTGAGAAAGAGAGAGGGGCTGGCCCAAAGTCAATTGGCTTTCATGCCTAACGTGGGACTAGAACTTACTGTCTCCTAGTGATTGATTCAAAGTCACTCAGTCAACTTTCATGGCTAAGGCAGGACTAGAACTCATCATCTCCTAATGATTGGCCCAAAGACACCCAGCCAGCTTTCACGACTAAGGCAGGACTAGAACTCACTCTGATTGACCTAAAGTCGCCTAATTGGCTTTCCTATCTAGGGCAGGACTAGAACTTGGTATCTCCTGCTAATTGGCCCAAAGTAAAAAAAAACTGGCTTTCCAGGCTAAGGCAGGACTTGAACTCATGATCTCCCATTTTCTAGTCTGGTGTCTTAACCACTAGACCAGGGGTAGGCAACCTTGACTCTTTTATGACTCGTGGACTTCAACTCCCAGAATTCCTGAGCCAGCCATGCTGAGGGGAAAGGGAGAGTTTCCAAGCTGAGCCATGCTGGCTGAGGAATTCTGGGAGTTGAAGTCCACAAGTCATAAAAGAGCCAAGGTTGCCTACCTCTGCCCTATACCAATATCTTACAGAATATCCTATATAGAACGATATTCTTAGAAAATGAAAATATGGATAGTTGTAACCCATTGCTATATTTAAAAGTGTTTTAGATCTGCATCACATCAAAGTCACTTAGTGAATAACGGAGGATAACAAAAAAAAAAAAAAAACCTACCACATTTTTGCCAACCTTCCATGGGCTCGGATACTAAGCAAGAAGGGACTTAATTAACATTGGGATGAGAGACCACCAGGAGATTTTAGTCTGTTGTCTACCTTGAAGAAATCTGGAAGAAATCAACAGGAAGTCACATCTATATCCTTACCAAGAAGAGTTCGGAGCTCCATGTATATATATAAAAGACAATTGCATTTAAAAAAAACAAAACAGTATTTTTGGAAACCTTTAAGCTGGAGGGATCACAGTTTAGGTTTGAGATGTTTCACTCATACATTTAAGAGCCAACTTGCCAAAAAAAAAAACAGTGGCTCATCTTTCTAAAATGCTGCTCGGGAAGTTAAAATAGATACCAACCTAACTTTCTCCCACATTCTTTCTCCCACATTTTGAATGATTTTTTTCGAATTCCATCTTGTTGGTGAAGAAAATAATCCAATTTAGTTTTCTTGGATTCAGTAGCAACTGAATTCTCAGTCTGCTGGACCTGCTAAATTTAACAGGTACTTGATAGCCTGTGGACACGATTACTAGACCTTGTTCGTTATGTAGCCTTTGAAAAATGAGCCTTTTTCCAGCAGGGAAAAAAGAAACTTAGAGATCTAGACATGAACAGAAGAGAATAATTTGTAGGGTTGAACTCTGGAGTCGTTGGTGCTGTTGAAGGAAAAGTCTTCATCATGGTTCAGTCGAAGCCGGGAATAAACAACATGGGGACTGCTTTAGAAAGAAGGTTGCAGTTTATTGAGGAGGAGAGCCAGACGGGAAGATGGCTCTGGAAGAAAAGAGAGCAAGCGCATGTAGGGAGTGGGTTTTTATACCCTCTGGAGCCTTTTGTTTGGAGTTGTTCCTGTGGCATGAACTTTGACCTGAGTCTGAGTGTGCCTTTCTGGTATTCTGATGGTGGTGGGTTAATCCTATTATGTCCCAAAGGTCAATCCTGCTTCCCTGGGGCTGTGACTGATGACTCTTAGATTTTTGGTGTTGATTCTAGGGATCTTTCTTCCTAATCCCAGTTTCCTGACTCCAGTCTTTCTGACAAGATTATCACATCTGCAATTCTACAGACTTGGTTCCTGTTTGGGACAGAGAGACTTGGGGAGGGGTGTTAGGTTTCTGCTTTTAAAATCCTTTAGGGAAATATATTCTGCCTTTTAAATATTTCCAAAAATATTTCTTTCTCTGGGGGGGGGGGGGTGACTTCCCACAGTGCTCTCTGAGCTTGGTTATTTTCTGGCAGATGTTTTGTTACCCACATAAGTAACATCATCAGTGCTAGGAGGGAGGGGAGTTTGGGGAGAGGAGGAGGAGGAGGAGGAGGAGGAGGAGGAGGAGGAGGAGGAGGAAGACTGTGGGGTCTTTAGTGCTCTCTGAGCTGGGTTGATTTCTGGCAGACGTTTCATGACCCCACAAATGTCAGATATCGGACCAGTATATGCCCTCAGGTCACAGTCGGTCATGATGTGATCTACAGTTTGATATTGGACCCCGCAGTCACACTGAGGGGTGATCAGGTAGGTGATCACACTGCCGGTGATCCAGAATGTCGAAATCTGATCTTTTTGACACAAAGGCTGCAATGAGCTTTTACTACCACTAGAGGGCAGCATATACCATGGGGAAAACAAGCAGAGGGAGCCCTGCATCAAATGGTTTATATTCCAATAAAAACACTAATATTCTGGATCAAGAAAGTGCAGCCTTTTCTGACAGAAAGGGGCAAATGTAACATCCTGATGAATCTGAGGACCAAATAAGCAAGGGTTCAATGGATTTTACTTTTTTTCTCCAGACTCTCTCTGTGTGTGTGTGTGTGTTGTGTGTGTGTGTGTGTGTGTGTGTGTGTGTGAGCATGCTGGTAGGTAATACATGCAATGCAAGAGAATGCAGTGCACGCCCGAGGAGACGCAGGCCTGTGTGTGTGTTTGTGTGTGTGTGTTTTGTCGTTTTAATTGTATAATTACCTCTCTAGGGCAGCCATTCTCAACCCTTTTGCCCAGAAGGAATTCTTGAAAATAAGGTTTGGCTCGCCAGGAAAATAAAAAAAAATAAAAAAAAATAAAATTCACAATGGAACTCCACTCGAGTCTACACAAAAGTTTGAGAGCCTTTCTAATAAAGTGTCACACCAGCCACCGAGTTGCAATGTGTAAGAATTCTCTGTGAAGGTCAGCATTTGCAGAGAGCACAAAATTTTAAAAAGTGTATAGGAGGTCAGTACTGCCCCCCCCCTCACTGAATGAAATATTTTGGGGGATATTAAAAAAAGGCAGGATAGAATCTTTCCCCTGTGGAAAGTCAGCCCCCCAGAGAAGGAAATATTAAAAGGGCAGAAAAATATATTTTCTCAAAGGATCTTAAAGAGGCAGAAAAGCATGCCCAGTTTTTTCTTAATAGCCCCAAGTCTCCCTCCCCCAAGCAGAAACCAGCTCTGTAGAAATGCAGATGTAAACCATTCAGGAAGGTTGAAGCTAGAAGATTAAGAAGACAAAGACACCTAAAATCTACATACCCCACCCAAACTCTAAGATAGGACATAATAGGATTAACCCACAGATGCCAAAGGGCACACTCAGACTCAGGTCAGAATACATGACACAGGAAATACAAAGCCTCAAACAGGAACAGGAAACCACTCCAAACAAAAGGCTCCAGAGGGTATAAAAACCCACTCCCTACATGTGCTTTCTTTTTCTTCCTGTCTAGCTCTCCTCTTCAATAAACTGCAATCTTTTTTCTAAAGCAGTCGCCATGTTGTTTATTCCCGGCTTGGACTGAACCATGATGAAAACTTTTCCTTCAACACCCCTAAAGGTGAAATCTTAACAAAGGCAGAAAGCAGGCCCAGTCTCCTTGCTGTAGGGGGAAAAAAAGCCTCAAGCAAAGAGGCCAGTCGTTAGGAGATTTTGAATGGATATTCAGAAAGACTGGGCCAATCTATCCATAAACAAAACACCTTCAACCCCCACAGCTGATGGGATTAAGAATTTACATCCCCCCGGTCAAATTCTAAGGACAGGACATGACCTTTAGGACATAATAGGATTAACCCACCACAATTGATGCAGAGGTCACTACATTGCACAAACCCCTGGAGCATCTCAATCAGAACCCTATAAAGATCCATCCACTCACAAACCAAAGATGCTTTGTCATGAGGCAACTGGACTTCATTGTTTTTCTTTGAAGACATTTCGCTTCTCATCTAAGAAGCTTCTTCAGCTCTGACTGGATGGTGGGGAATGGAAGGATTTATACTCCTTGCAGACAGCTGGTCATTTGCCCTCTTTTAGAGAATCATTGAGGCCACTTGGAGGCTTATTTGTGTCCTCAGGGTCACCTGAGTGCGATAAATGTGTGTGGAGCCTTCTTAGAACTGTTGAAAGGACCGTGTTGTAGATTGGAGATAGATGATGTCAAATCCCTCCCCCTCTGTTGATCTGACATCATCTATCTCCAGTCTACAACACGGTCCTTTCAGCAGTTCCAAGAAGGCTCCACACCCATTTGCACCACTCAGGTGACCCTGAGGACACAGGTAAACCTCCAAGTGGTCTCAACGACTCTCTAAAAGGAGGCAAATGACCAGCTGTCTGCAGAGGTATAAATCTTTCCATTCTTCACCATCCAGTCAGAGCTGAAGAAGCTTCTTGGATAAGAAGTGAAAAGTCTTCTAAGAAAAACAAGAAAGTCCAGTTGCCTCGTGAAAAAGCATCTTTGGGATAACTATGACCTGGATGACTGAGAATCTCCATAGACATCCACTCTCTCAGCCATTTTGTCAGCTGTCCCAGAAATGCATGCTGTTGCTGATTCTGCTCTTCAATAAACAGAAACCTTCTTTCCTAAGCAGCCTCCATTTTATTTCCCAGCTTGGAACTGGACCTGATTTTTCTTTCAACAAGTGTTTATTATTTTTCAATAAGAGCATCTGATGGAACCCGAGAATTGGGCAGAAATCCAGCTGAGAAAGGCTGGGTACCCTTGATGCGGTATGGAATGGGGGTAGAATTTCCATGATCCAAACCCAGGATAGGAACCAATATGCAAGCTATGAAATCCCACTCCAATGAATGTTTGTGATGCAACGGTCCAACTTTAAAAAAATGCATAAGAAAAAGACCTTCATCGGCTATGAAAAAGACAAGGATTTCTAAAAATAACCTACACAAAGAACCTTTAAACAAAACAAGCACTTGACACATGTGTGGGCTTCGGCAAAATGGGGAACAAAATTATACATGCAGGGAACAACCAGCACCAACACGTGTAACAGATTTTTCATAAGAATTTCTTTCTTTTTTTTAAATCAGAAATGGGAGAAAAATGTGCTTTAAAATGAGAGCTCAGAATAGGTTGAGGTATCTAGCGCAGTGTTTTTCAACCTTAGCCACTTTAAGATGGGTGGACTTCAACTCCCAGAATTCTCCAGCCAGCAAGAATTCTGGGAGTTGAAGTCTGTTATGTCCTGGGCCTTCTGAGTGACTCAGCAGGTGCAGGAAGCTCCAGAGAGGCCAGGGCAGACCACGTGGATGCCCGGGACCAGACAGGTTGTCTCCAGTCTATTGCGCATGCGCAAGGCGGGATAAATACGTTGCATTGATTGGCTGACACTGTCCCTGCAAAGGGGTATAAAAGGAATCCGCACCATTTTGTTTGTGGTTCTGTTGGAGATTGAATCAAGAGAAGACTGTTGTTTCTCCTGCCTCGTCTCAATGCCTTTACATCGGAAACAGAACAAAGTGAAGGGATTTTGTTGTGCTTATGATTTTAGTATGTTTAAATTTGACATTAGCATTTATTTTATATATAGTAACCATTTTATATTGATACTTATAGTGTTATCATGTAATCATTGTTTTGTTATTTTGTAATTATTATTTTGTAGTTAATTGCTTGATCAGATGCTTTATATATATATATATTGGAAAAGTAAGGGCTTCATGCTTTAGGTATAGGTCAGGGGTAGGCAACCTTGGCTCTTTTATGACTCGTGGACTTCAACTCCCAGAATTCCTGAGCCAGCCATGTTGAGGGGAAAGGGGGAGTTTCCAAGCTGAGCCATGCTGGCTCAGGAATTCTGGGAGTTGAAGTCCACGAGTCATAAAGCGGCCTAGGCCTAGGCCAGAGATAGGTAACCTTGGCTCTTTTATGACTCATGGACTTCAACTCCCAGAATTCCTGAGCCAGCCATGCTGAGGGGAAAGGGAGAGGTTTCCAAGCTGAGCCATGCTGGCTCAGGAATTCTGGGAGTTGAAGTCCACGAGACATAAAAGAGCCAAAGTTGCCTATCCCTGGTATAGGTGATTGCTTATATGAAAAGAGCACAGTAAGGGGAGGGGGGAAAGGAGTTAGGGATGGAGCATGGGTTGCTGTGTATGAGTCATCATCTAGGAATTATTTTTTTGTGCCATCTTATGCCTGGTACCAAGACCTGATCTTTTTGTTCTAGTTTCCATCTGTTTCTTCTTGTCCTGCCTTCAGGCGCTTCGGAGAATAGCTTGACTCCCTCTTCTTTGTGGCAGCCCCTGAGATACTGGAACATTGCTATCGTGCCCCCCCCCCTTGTCCTTCTCTTCATTAAACTAGACTTCATTAAACTTTTGTTGGCAAGGTGATGTCTCTGCTTTTTAGTATGCTGTCTAGATTTGCCATAGCTTTCCTCACCAGGAGCAAGCGTGTTTAAATTTCTTGGCTGCAGTCCCCATCTGCAGTGATCTTGGAGCCCAGGAAAATAAAATCTGTCACTACCTCCATTTCTTCCCCATCTATTTGCCAGGAATTGAGAGGGCCGGATGCCATGATCTTGGTTTTCTTAATATTGAGTTTCAAGCCCACTTTTGTACTCTCCTTCTTCATCCGCATCAAGAGGCTTTTTAGTTCCTCTTCACTTTCTGCCATTAGAGTGGTATCATCTGCATATCTTAGGTTGTTGATATTTCTCCCGGCAATCTTAATTCCAACTTTTGATTCATCTACGCCTTTGTTAATGCAGCTTAGGATTGCTTTAGCTTTTTTGGCAGCTGCAGCACATGGCTGGCTCATATTTAAGGGATCGTCCACTAGGACTCCAAGATCCCTCTCACAGTTGCTATTATTCCTTCTCATAGGGATCTTGAGATCCCCCTCACAATCACACAGTTACTACTATTGTGCCAGGTGCAACCTATTTTGTACCTGTGCATTTCAGGCATTTTTGTCTAAAGGTAGTGTCAGGATTAAAGTCTTCATCGTGGTTCATCCAAGCCGGGGATAAATAAGCAACATGGCGACTGCTTTGGGAAGAAGGTTACAGTTTATTGAAGAGGCAGAAAGATGGTTCTTGCAGGAAAGAGCAGAGGGAAGAAGAAGGGCTGAGCACATGGGTAGAAGGTTTTTATACCCCCTCTAGCCTTTTGTTTGGAATAGTTTCCTGTTCCTGTGGCATGAACCTTGAGGATATTTCTGAGTGCTTTTCTAGGCCTTGATATCTGTGGTTTAATCCTATTATCGTATCCTGCTTCCCTGGTGATGGGGCTAATGACTCCTAGAGTTTGGGTGGGGTGTGCAGATTTTAAGTCTCTTTGTCTTGACAAACTTTCTGATGGTTTTACATTTGCATTCGTATAGGGCTGGCTCTTGTTTGGGATAGTTGGCTCCTGCTTTTAAAAAATCCTTTTGAGGGAAAATAATATTTTTCTGCCCTTTTAATATTTCCTTCTCTGGGGCTCTGGCTTCCCACAATAGAACCTTAGTTTTCTTTCCTGAAGACTTTTGATATATACGCACATGTGTAGTGTTTCTTTCATCAGGTACAAAGAAAATGGTCTGCCTGCACATTGATTTTCAGTTTTTTAAAAAAAACGAGTAAAAATGAACGGGAGAGCAATTACGCCATAAAGTGATCCAGGAGTCTTTGGCTTTGTTCAAAGACTTTGAACTTCGGCTTTGTTTTTAGCAGTAAATGCTTAGCTGGAGTGCGTGTATTTAAAAGAGCGAGAGAAACTAATTCCTCCATTGGTTTGTGGTTTTGATCTCGTCTTTAAGACTCTGGAAATGATAGAGGCTTTTGATCCATTTTAATCACAGTGCTTTGATGCTCTTGAGTCACGGGATGTAGCTCCAGCCGGTCCACTGATGATGGAAAAAAGCAAAAAAAAAAAGAAAAGAAAAAAGTGATGTTGCAATCTTTTTAGAGCCGGCTTTGGCAATTATGGTGATTTATAGCCCAGCTTACTTGATCCAGCCAGGGAGGTGTTGACACGTGAGTAATTAATCTCAGACCTGAAAGACGTTTAGCTTAATTTTTCTAGGTGGTCCCAAGACTGAGACCTGTTTCTCTTTCTTTAGATGGATGAAGTCAATTAAATCTTCTATTAAGGCTTCTTTGGGGACACCTTCCTATTCCTGGGTGGTCTTTTGTACCGACTCCTATGATAATGATGTTAAAATTGCACGCAGAGTCATTTATTCTTGGGAAGACCGACTCCTTCTGCCTTTCGGCATGCAACAACGTAGCACACATGTAAATGGCTGGGGTTGTTTATTATTGTTTTCAGTCTTTCTTTCTTTCTTTCTTTCTTTCTTTCTTTCTTTCTTTCTTTCCTTCTTTCCTTTTTTCCTTCTTTCCTTTCTTTCTTTTCTTTCTTCCTTTCTTCTTTTCTTTCTTCCTTCCTTCCTGGCTATGATTAGAAATTGTCCTTTTCTCAAAATGGCTGTTTTTTTTTTTAAAAAAAAGAGATTTTATTAAGTTTCATTCTAAGATAAAAATACAGAATGAAACAAAATTTAGAAAACTAAAAAAAAAAGAAAAAGAAAGAAAGAAAGAAAGAAAGAGAAGTGAAAAAAGAGAGAGAAAAGTAGTGACTTCCAACTTTTTTCAGTGCAGTAAAATGCAAACAAATAAATAAAATAATATAATCTCAATCTTTTGGTTAACCTTTCACAACATTTCAAGCCATTTGTATAAAAAATTCATTCTAATCATGAAGTCTTAAAATTGAAGTTTGATTTTACTTCAGTTTAGAGCACAAAGTCCAGAAGTGGTTTCCATTCAGAAACTAGACTGGATATATTCTTCCCTTTGATTAAAATAGTTAGTTTCACCATCTCTATTAACTTCATCACCTTCACCATCTATTCTCCCATTGTGGGAATTATTGTACCTTGCCAGCTTTGTGCAAATAAAATTCTCACTTCTTGACAACCAATATAATAACAGAGTTCCAAATTTTCTTTCAGGTTCTTGGTCCATCAGATCTGAAAATCACTGTTGTGACAGACATAAACCATCACAAAATGCCACCTACTAAATAGTAGTAGTAGTAGTAGTAGTAGTAGTAGTAGTAGTAGTAGTAGTAGTAGTAGCAGCAGCAGCAGCAGCAGCAACAACAACAACAACAATGGTGCATTGGAAGATTTGCAAGAAATATCATTTGCCTGTAAGCAAGAACTGGTGGGATCATAAAATAGAGAAAGTCATAGAAAATTGAAAACATTAAACTGCTCTGGGACTTCAGAATTCAAACAGACAAGCACCTGCAACATAACACCCCGGACTTAACAATTGTTGATAAGAAAGACAAAAAAGTCTGGATAGTGGACGTGGCAGTGCCTGGAGACAGCAGAATAGACGAGAAAGAACTGGAGAAGATAACAAAATACAAAGACCTACAAATAGAAATAGAGAGACTGTGGCAAAGGCAAGCAAGGGTAGTACCAATAGTAATAGGCGCCTTGGGTGCAATCCCAAAGCAACTGGAGCACCACTTGAACACCATCATTGGCATTGATAAATTCGCCATTCGTCAATTGCAAAAGGCAGCCTTACTAGGAACTGCTTCCATCCTGCAACGAAATCTGTAATACCATCAAACATCCACATCTGCCTATCCCAGGTCCTTGGTAAGGACTTGATAGGTAGACAAAAATGCCAAATCCAGTCTGAACATCTGGCTGACTGTGCGACAATCAATAATAATAATAATGATGATAATGATGATGATGATGATGTTGGAAGGGACCTTGGAGGTCATCTAGTCCAACCCCCTGCTCAGGAGGTTTATTTCCAAATTGCCCTTGTAGCTACCCCATTCAGTATCTCCTCTGGATATTCAATGTCCCTATTTGTCAACATACAGTATTAAAGGTAGTCCCCAACTTATAACCGTTTGTATAGTGACCGTTCGTAGTTTCAACAGCACTGAAAAAAGTGACTTATGACTGTTTTTCTACACTTACAACCGTTGCAGCGTTCTCCACAGTCACATGATCAAAATTCAGATGTTTGGCAAGTGGTTCATATTTATGACGGTCGCAGTGTCCCGGGGTCATGTGACCCCCTTTTGCAACCTTCTGACGAGCAAAGTCGATGGGGAAGCCAGATTCACTTAACAACCATGTTACTAACTGCAGTGATTCACTTAACAACTGTAGCATGAAAGGTCGTAAAATGGGACAAAATTCATCGAACAACTGTTCTCACTTAACAACATAAAATTTGGACTCATTTGTGGTTGTAAGTCAAGAACCACCTGTATTGTCTTTTTTGTAAGTTGTGGTTGTTGTGGTAAGTTGTGGCAAATTGTGGTTGTAAGTCAAGGACTACCTGTCCTTTTAAAAAAAGAACAGATTAGGGAGGCACACTTCTGAAAAACCTCTATTTTCTTAGGTAGCTCAAAGTGCATTCTTATAAATAAATGAAAGTCTGGTGCCTTTGTTATTCAGTTTACCAGCTGTCCATCTTCCCTAAAATTTGTAAAAAAAATATATCAATAATCTAAAATAAAACACTAATCAAACAAGATGTTTGGTGAACTTTTAAAAAAAAAGTGCTTTCTAACTCTGGTGGCTGCAGACACCAAGTTGGGGGTGTCCAAAATTAGCATCTGCAAATCTGTAATTTCAGAGTTTGCAGATGTATTTGAATGTTTTTCCAACTGAGTGGGTGTAGATATTGACGTGTTTGTCTCTTAGAGCGATAAAGCTGTATTTTGAGACTAAAATTAAGCACAGGATCAGAGAACGATGTTTATCTGGAATATTTTTAGCTGAAAGAACACAAGATGCTCTGTTTTGCTTTTCCTTGACAAGGCAAGGAATAACTGGATGTCTTGTCATTTATTTAAATGCCAGAAGTTCTGTCCTCTCCCCATATCCCAGGTGTTCCTCAATGTGTCTCTCTTATAATAACTATAGCCAGGTACACCATGACATTATTGCTTAAATATTTTTGTGAGGGCTTTTAAGGGAGGTATTATCATGAATTTAACATGCCTGCTTAAGAAGCCAATGTGGCATTTAATTTACATGAATCTGTGTACTGGATTTATTTAATTCACCTGAGAGGTTTCCAGAATGATCAACAAGCATCAAAAGAAGAACAAATGACAAAACCCCGTAATTAACAACCGATCAAAGCTGAGGGGGATTCCACAGAAGCGGTGAATGCTCCAACACTGGAAGTTTTTAAGAAGAGATTGGACAACCATTTGTCCGAAATGGTATAGGGTTTCCTGCCTGAGCAGGGGGTTGGACTAGATGACCTTCAAGGTCCCTTCCAACTTTACTATTATTATTATTATTATTATTATTATTATTATTATTATTATTATTATTATTATTATTATTATTATTATTATTATTATTATTATTATTATTATTATTTTGCAATTTCAAATTGTAGAGCCAGCTTGGTCTAGTGCAGGGGTAGGCAACCTTGGCTCTTTTATGACTCGTGGACTTCAACTCCCAGAATTCCTGAGCCAGCCATGCTGAGGGGAAAGGGAGAGTTTCCAAGCTGAGCCAAGCTAGCTCAGGAATTCTGGGAGTTGAAGTCCACAAAGCGGCCTAGGAGATGACGAGTTCTAGTTCCGCCTTAGGCGTGAAATCCAGATTAGTGTCTGGGCCAATCTGCAGGAGACGGTGAATTCTGGTCCTGCCCTAAGTAGGTGATTTTGGACCAATCACCAGGAAGCTCTGAATTCTGATCCCGCCTTAGCCATGAAAGCCAGCTGGGTGACTTTGGACCCATCACCAGGAGACGGTGAGTTCTAGTTCTGTCTTAGGCATGAAGGCTGGAGGTCTTTAGGTCAGTTTTTCTGTCTCTCCGCCCAACTTGCACCTTACAGGGTTGTTGTTGTAGGGAAAACAGGAGGAGGAAGATGTGTTGGATAGGTTCACCCGCTTTGAGTTATTTGTGTAAAAATATATAGGTGGGATACAAATCGAACAAGCAACAAATAAATTCCTGCCTTTCTTTAAACAAGATGAAAATCAGAAGGCATTATTTTCTGAAAGGATAAAATAGAGGAAACCAAGCGAGGGATCTTTATAAACTCCAATTGTCATAACTGAAATTCTTGATCAATATTTTTCGTATGAAACCCCTTTTCTTTCAGAGTTAAACCATTCCGCTGATTAATTCTCGTCACTGTCAGGATATTTCTCCTTAGGGTTAGAGTTAGACCTCTCCTCTTTAATGACCTTCCCACCCATGATTTCTTCTCTTGCCCTCAGGTGTTTTGGAGAATAGGTCAATCCCCTCTTCTCTGTGACAGCCTCTCAAGTATTGGAAGACTGCTATCACTACTAGTCCTTCTCTTAAATAGAATAGAATAGAATAGAATAGAATAGAATAGAATAGAATAGAATAGAATAGAATAGAATAATAGATTAGGATAGAATTAAGAATAGAATAGAATAGAAATAAGAATAGAATAGAATAGAACAGAAATAAGAATAGAATAGAATAGAATAGAATAGAATAGAATAGAATAGAACAGAAATAAGAATAGAATAGAATAGAAGAGAACAGAGCAGAATAGACTAGACTAGAATACAATAGAATAATAGACTAGAATAGAATTAAGAATAGAAATAAGAATAGAATAGAACAGAACAGAACAGAATAGAACAGAACAGAATAGAATAGAACAGAACAGAATAATAGACTAGAATAGAATTAAGAATAGAATAGAAATAAGAATAGAATAGAAATAATAATAGAAATAAGAATAGAATAGAATAGAACAGAACAGAATAGAATAGAACAGAATAATTGACTAGAATAGAATTAAGAATAGAATTAAGAATAGAATAGAATAGAATAGATATAATAATAGAATAGAAATAAGAACAGAAATAAGAATAGAATAGAAATAAGAATAGAAATAAAAATAGAATAGAAATAAGAATAGAATAGAATAGAAATAGAATAGAATAGAAATTAGAATAGAATAGAATAGAATAGAATAGAATAGAATAGAATAGAATAGAACAGAACAGTGGTCCACTAAGACAGGGGTCCCCAACCCTCAGTCCATGGACCGGCACCGGTCTGCAGCATGCCAGGAAGCGGGCTGCACAAACAAGCAAAGCTCCATCCTCGGGATGCCGGCAGTATTCAAAACCACACCCCCTCCGGTCCGCAGAAAAAGCTTTCTCCATGGCACCGGTCCCTGGTGCCTAAAAGGTTGGGGACCTCTGCACTAAGGCTCCGAGATCCCTCTTGCAGTTGTTGTTGTTGTTGTTGTTGTTGAGTAAGGTACTACCTGCTCTGTACCTGTGCATTTGGTTTTTTTTCCTGCCTATGTGAACCTGCAGAAATATTAGCAGAAATCCCCAAATGTAAAAGAATTATTGTACAATGGTAAGGGATGCAAGCTAACAAAAAAGGAGAGGGGACATTTTTTTTTTCAAAGGATGGAGGTGCTTCAGGTAGATTCTTTGAAGGTAAGATGGAAGCTTTGATGTCGGAGAAATGTCAAGCCTCTAATTGTTATTCTAACAAGCTGACTCTGTACTTGGCGGTGGACAGAGATAAGAGAGAGTTAACACCAGGTAACCTTGAATCTGCTGTCTTGCCAAAGGCATAAATTCTGAAAGCATTTCAGTCATCAAACCGATTGATAGCACGAGATGATGCGAGAGCTAAAATTTCCCAGGTAAATGTGTCTAAAGGCTGAATCACAGCAACTGGACCAAACGTTGTTAATCTGAGGCGTTTCGTTGCTCATCCAAGCAACTTCATCAGTCAAAACAAAATTAGTCTAGAGAAAAGAAGGACTAGGGAGGACATGATAGCAGTAGTCCAGTATTTGAGGGACTGCCACAAAGAGGAGGGGGTCAACTTGATTTCCAAAGCACCAGAAGGCAGGACGAGAAACAACGGATGGAAACTAATCAAGGAGAGAAGCAACCTGGAATTAAGGAGAAACTTCCTAACGACGAGGACAATTAACCAGTGGAACAGCTTGCCTCCAGAAGTTGTGGCTGCTCCATCACGGGAGGTTTTTAAGAAAAGACTGGACAGCCATTTGTTTGAAATGGTATAGGTTCTCCTGCTTGAGCAAGGGGATTGGACTTGGGTATGACTAGTTTAATGAAGAGAAGGACGAGGGGTGACATGATAGCAACCTTACAGTATCTCAGGGGCTGCCCCAAAGAAGAGGGAGTCAAGCTACTCTCCAAAGCGCCTGAAGGCAGGACAAGAAGGAGAAAAGCAACCTAGAACTAAGGAGAAACTTCCTGACAGTTAGAACAATTAACCAGTGGAACAACCTGCCTCCAGAAGCGGTGAACGCTCCAACACTGGAAGTTTTTAAGAAGAGACTGGACAGCCATTTGTCCGAAATGGTACAGGGTTTCCTGCCTGAGCAGGGGGTTGGACTAGATGACCTCCAATGTCACTTCCAACATTATTATTATTATTATTATTATTATTATTATTATTATTATTATTATTATTATTATCATTATCATTATCATTATCATTATCATTATCATTATCATTATCATTATCATTATCATTATCATTATCATTATTACTTAACTGTGGCAAGGAAGGTCCTAAGATGGGGCAAAACTCACTAAACAAACATCTCACTTAGCGACAGAAGTTCTGGGCTCCCTTGTGGTCGTAAGTCGAGGACTGCCTTCCTTTCCCACGTAAGTGAGCATCCGTGGGAACATAATATGCAGAAAGGAATTACAGGAAGGCATCATCAAAACTTAATAAATGCTTATTTCAGTTCTCTGCACCCCCACAGTGTTACGTGTGCTACGCAGTCCCCAAAACGTTACCCGTCCCCAATTTTAAAGCATTCTTGAAACTTCATTTCTTTATTGCAAAAGCGCAACGCATCTAACTGGGATAATGATAGGAAAAACGTTCCTTGTGACCCTCCCTTGAAAGGGCACAAATGGTTTCTAATGGCTCTTCAGACAGTCTCTCTCTCTCTCTCTTTTTTTTTTTTACTTCCAGAGCTTAAGGACAGACTCTTTCTTTACAATTATGTGCGGAATGTGTTTTAATTCCTGTCTATTGCCCTTTAAGGCATTAGCCAAGGATGGATTTGATCAGCAGGGTTTATTTTATGAGTGACTCAGGTCCCAATTTTCCTTTGTTCATAAAGTTTTGATTTTAGATGCTTGCTGTGAGAACNGAGAACGAGAAAAAAAAAAGGTAGAGAAAGCTTAATGGTTTTGTTTAAATATCATTAGATTCCATTTTTCATCACAGCCAGAAATGGAATGGAGGGTTTTGGGTTATTTTTTCCTGCCTCTCTGCCTTCACCTTTTCTCTCCTGTTTGTTTGAAATGGTCTAGGGTTTCTTGCCTGAGCAGGGGGTTGGACTAGAAGACTTCCAAGGTCTCTTCCAACTTTGATGATGATGATGATGATGATGATGATGATGATGATGATGATGATGATGATGACGTGAACCTCAGTCAACTGAACATTCAAATTGACTGGTGCTGATGGTTGACATGGGTTGCGGTTGTTATTGTTATTATTACTATTATTATTATTATTATTATGGATCATCGCACAGTCAGACAGATGTTTAGACTGGATTTGGCATTTTTCTCTACCTATCGAGTCCTTCCCAAGGACCTGGGATAGGCAGATGTGGATGTTGGGTGGTGTTACAGATATCGTCGCAGGATGGAAGCAGTTCCTAGTAAGGCTGCCCTTTGCAATTGACTAATGGCATATTTGTCAATGCCGATGATGGTGTTCAAGTGGTGCTCCAGTTGTTTTGGGATTGCACCCAAGGCGCCTATTACTATTGGTACTACCCTTGCTTGCCTTTGCCACAGTCTTTCTATTTCTATTTGTAGGTCTTTGTATTTTGTTATCTTCTCCAGTTCTTTCTCGTCTATTCTGCTGTCTCCAGGCACTGCCACGTCTACTATCCAGACTTTTTTGTCTTTCTTATCGACAATTGTTAAGTCCGGGGTGTTATGTTGCAGGTGCTTGTCTGTTTGAATTCTGAAGTCCCAGAGCAGTTTAACTTTATTATTTTCTATGACTTTCTCTATTTTATGATCCCACCAGTTCTTGCTTACAGGCAAATGATATTTCTTGCAGATCTTCCAATGCACCATTGTTGCTACTTTGTCATGCCGCTGCTTGTAGTCAGTCTGTGCGATCTTCTTGCAGCAGCTTACCAGGTGGTCCACTGTTTCTTCAGTTTCTTTGCATAGACGGCACTTACTATCTGTTGCTGTCTTCTCAATTTTGACTTTATATGCATTTGTCCTTAAGGCTTGGTCTTGTGCAGCCAGAATTAGTCCCTCGGTCTCTTTCTTCAATTTTCCTGCTCTTAGCCATTGCCAGGTCTTGTTATTATCTGCTTTCCCAGCTATTTTTTTTATGTACTGGCCATGTAGTGCTTTGTCTTCCCATGCCTCTGTTCATTATTATTACTATTATTATTATTATTATTATTATTATTATTATTATTATTATTATTATTATTATTATTATTATTATTATTATTATTATTATTATTATTATTGATCGTCGCACAGTCAGCCAGATGTTCAGACTGGATTTGGCATTTTGTCTACCTATCGAGTCCTTCCATGGACCTGGGATAGGCAGATGTGGATGTTTGATGGTATTACAGATATCGTCGCAGGATGGAAGCAGTTCCTAGTAAGGCCGCCTTTTGCAATTGACTAATGGCAAATTTGTCAATGCCAATGGTATTATTATTGTTGTTGTTGTTGTTGTTGTTATTATTATTATTATTAAGAAATTGCAGAGAAATCATGGATTTCTTAATTCTCTGGGAAGCTAGGAGCCTGTCATCTGCTTGCCTCTATTAAGGACCAGAGCGGCATGGGTCAGATTCAAAGAGAAAAACGGTGGGATGGCGAAAGGAAGGAAAGGATGAAAACTCCAAGGAGCCACCTTACAAACAGATAAGCGAAGTAATTTTTCTGGACAAGGACAGAAGATAAGAGACCTTCTGCTAACGATTGCTACATTGATTGCCTCTGGGGAATCGGTAAGGCTGAAAAGCTGCGGCATGCAAAGTAGAATATGAAAACGATTGGTTATCCAGGACCCGTCACGAGATCTAGGGCCCGGGCGCAGGCGTTGGCTGGCCTATAAATGGTTTCTCCCACTGAGTTATTCTTTACCCTGACGATGTTGGTAGGATCCAACGAAAGCTAGGTCCTTTTTAATATTCTTTTAAAGGTTTTTAATGTTTTATTAAAACTTTTAACTGTTTTACAACCTCCTGGTGCTCACGTTTTGTTTCCTATTATGGATATACCCAGGAGTCACTC
>NW_015389602.1:33209-36018 GCF_001527695.2 Protobothrops mucrosquamatus
TTATTATTATTATTATTATTATTATTATTATTATTATTATTATTATTATTATTATTATTATTATTATTATTATTATTATTATTATATCCCGCTTCACAGTGCTTTATAGCCCTCTCTAAGTGGTTTACAGAGTCAGCATTTTGCCCCCAACAACCTGGGTCCTCATTGTACTGACCTTAGAAGGATGGAAGGCTGAGTCAACCTTGAGCCATTGAGAATCGAACTGCTGGCAGTGGGCAGAGTTAACCTGCCCTGCTGCATTCTAACCACTGTGCCACCGTGGCAATGTAATGTAATGGAATAGCAGTAGCAGTAGCAGTAGCACTTAGATTTATATACCACTTCAGTGCTTTACAGCCCTCTCTAAGCGGTTTACAGAATCAGCCTATTGCCCCCCCCAACAATCTGGGTCCTCATTTTACTAACCTCGGAAGGATGGAAGGCTGAGTCAACGTTGAACCGGTCAGGATCGAACTGCTGGCAGTGGGCAGTGAATTAGCCTGCAATGCTGCACTCTAACCACTCCGCCACCACGGAAAACCTGTATTAAGTGCTGCAATTTGACGGATGCAAATCTTCCAGCTTTATTTCATGCCTAGCCACATTCGTCCTTCCACAGGGTGACAGATTCAAATGGTCGTTTTTCTGACACAATGTACAACGTCAGGTTTCGGTTTGGAGAAGATGGATAGATTATATTCAGAACAGATATGGGACTGAAAAGTTCCATTTGGTGTTTGAGTAAATTTTACAGTATTGTTATTGTGAATATTTTATTATATTTTTATAGTTTTTATTATATTTTATTATATTGATATTATTATTATTTTGAGTAGTAATTTTGTTTAATAATTAAGTTGATCATTTGTTTATTATTGTGTTTAATTTTAAATCATCTAAATTTATTTTAAAAGGGAGTTAAAGTGTGTTATAGATTTGGTTACATAATCAGCTGGATAATGTTATTTAGATTATGATTAATATATTTGTAACCCTGTGAACAGCTCTGGGAAGTGGGGGGGGGGTTGGGGGTTTTTGGGGGGTGGGAAAGGGGGTTTATTTTGTAAATGTTACAAAACTTTTAATATATATATATATATATATAAAAGTACAACGTCAGGTTTAGGAAATAGCTGGACAAATACACATATTTTGATCCATGCCATGTTGTCATTGGCATGCAGATAGTCCTCGGTTTACAACCATTCATTTAGTGACCATTCACCATTACAACCGCCCTGAAAAAAAGAGGGACATATGACCGTTTTTCACACTTACGACCGTTGTGGCATCCTCATGGTCACGTGATCCAAATTCAGACATTTGGCCACTGGCATGTAATGTCTCAGGGTTATGTGATCACCCTTTGTTGATCTTTCCAGCTGGATTCTGACAAGCCAAGTCAACAGAGGAAGCCGGATTTGCTTAATTGGAACTGCCAATAATCTTTTCTGCCGTCCTCACTACTCTCTGCACCGCCTTCCTGTCTGAAGCAGCGATGCTTCCAAACCAGACAGTAATAATCATAACAATAATGATAAAGTTGGAAGGGACCTTGGAGGTCATCTAGTCCAACCCCCGGCTCAGGCAGGAAACCCTATACCATTTTGGACAAATGGCTGTCCAGTTTCTTCTTAAAAACTTCCAGTGTTGGTGCATTCACCGCTTCTGGAGGCAGGTTGTTCCACTGGTTAATTGTTCTAACTGTCAGGAAGTTTCTCCTTAGTTCTAGGTTGCTTCTCTCTTTGGTTAGTTTCCATCCGTTGCTTCTTGTCCTGCCTTCAGGTGCCTTGGAAAATAGCTTGACTCCCTCTTCTTTGGGGCAGCCCCTGAGATATTGGAAGACTGCTACCATGTCCCCCCTCGTCCTTCTCTTTGTTAAACTAGACATACCCAATTCCAGCAGCCTTTCCTTATATGTTTTAGCCTCCAGTCCCCTAATCATCTTTGTTGCTCTTCTCTGTACTCTTTCTAGAGTCTCAACATCTTTTTTACATCGTGGTGACCAGAACTGGATGCCGTATTCCAAGTGTGGCCTTACCAAGGCCTTGTAAAGTGGTATTAATACTTCACGTGATCTTGATTCTATCCCTCTGTTAATGCAGCCCAGCACTGTGTTGGCTTTTTTGGACAGGATGCTCTTGATTGTCCCTCTGTGGAAAGTGGTCAGGACAGGGAAGGTAAGATGTGTTTTTCTCATGCAAAGAGATTGGGGAGAAAGTGTGATTTTGGTACAGTATTGTAAATCTGCAGCAGCAAATAATGTTCCAAATCAAATAAACATTGTAACTGGAGATGTGGACAAAGATCATCCATAGAATATGGAACTGCAGCAGCCAGCGTAATTAAAACTGGGGAGCCCTGTTCTCCTTTTTCAGCTTGTAGATGGATGCATATTCTTCTATTTACCTCTATATTTTTTTTTTAAAAAAGAAGAAGTCAAATTTGTACTAAAGATTTACCGCATGTCTGCTGATCATTGCTAAGCAAGATATTCCTCTCCAGAGATTTATTAGCTTTTAATAGCACTCAAGTTATATAAGGCAATCAATTACCTGGATCATTTTAAAAGCCCTCCAAGATTACTAAAACAGCTCTGAAGGCCAAGGGAAAGGAATAGGACAATAACTAAATGATTAAATGAAGATTTTTCTAGAATAAGTATAAGCAAAGGAAGCATCAAGTGCAAAGGACTGGGATCATACACAAAAGACTCTAGTCAACTAAAATTCAGTTGACTAAAGTTCATTCAACTAATCCTTCCTTCCTTCCTTCCTTCCTTCCTTCCTTCCTTCCTTCCTTCCTTCCT
>NW_015389602.1:37380-39336 GCF_001527695.2 Protobothrops mucrosquamatus
TCCTTCCTTCCTTCCTTCCTTCCTTCCTTCACCCTTCCTCCCTTCTTCCTTCTTTCTTCCTCCCTCCCCTCCCCTTTGCTTCCCTTCTCTTCCTTCCTCTCCCTCCCCCCCTCCCTCCCTCTAATCTAATCTCTCTATCTTTCAGACCTGTTCATAAAGCAAGATGATTAAAAACCACCAGGAGCAGAGCTGCTGTAAAGAGAAGGAGATATTGTTTGAAGCCAAGTTTAAATGCTTAGGAGGATCGAGGGAGATCGTCTGTACCTGAAAATTGGCTTTTATTGATCGGAGTTAAAAGAAGCTGGACTTAAAAGGGCTGGGATGAGCTTCATGAATTGGTTCTTCTGGGCCTTTGCCCAAATATCCCTTTGAATTGAAGTGGTGCCCAGATGTTTAATTCTAAAAGTTCAAACTGAAAATCTAAAATAATGAGTTTGGCTCTCCGGAGATCTGTGTCATAGTTTATTTAATATAGTGTGATGGTTGCAATCTTTCTTAGGAAAAGAGGTGTTTATACACATGGACGATCTTTTCCAACTTATTCTGTGGACACTCTTTATCCAGAGCAAATGCTTATTCTTTTTAGTTAAAAAAAAAGAATAAAACTAGTGCAGACGATTCCAATTTTTGCAATTAAGAGTTGTGGGATGGGATAAAGCACGATGTAAAAAAGATGTTGAGACTCTAGAAAGAGTACAGAGAAGAGCAACAAAGATGATCAGGGGACTGGAGGTTAAAACATATAAGGAATGGCTGCTGGAATTGGGGATGTCTAGTTTAATGAAGAGAAGGACGAGGGGGGACATGATAGCAGTCTTCCAATATCTCAGGGGCTGCCCCAAAGAAGAGAGAGTCAAGCTATTCTCCAAAGCACCAGAAGGCAGGACGAGAAGCAACAGATGGAAACTAACCAAGGAGAGAAGCAACCTAGAACTAAGGAGAAACTTCCTGACAGCGAGAACAATTAACCAGTGGAACAACCTGCCTCCAGAAGCGGTGAATGCTCCAACACTGGAAGTTTTTAAGAAGGGACTGGACAGCCATTTGTCTGAAATGGTGTAGGGTTTCCTGCCTGAGCAGGGGGTTGGACTAGATGACCTCCAAGGTCCCTTCTAACTTTATTATCATTATTATTATTATTATTACTACTACTACTACTACTACTACTACTACTACTACTACTACTACTACTACTATTACTATATGCTCTATACTCTGAAGAAGGGGTCCAAATTAATGTTTATTTAGGGGTTTCCTTTAATTCAGGAAGACCCATGGATAGGAGGCAGCATATGGTACTCACCCAATTTTACCATCTTTGCATCCTTAGAACATACAGTCAAATATTCATCGATAACAGTGGAATGACTGCGGGCTCCTTGGTGCTCTCTGACCTTAGTTGTTTTCCTACAGGCTGTCAAGCTTGAAGCATGTGTACAATATTGCTACGATTACTGCTTCTTAGCTTGCCAACGCACTAGGGGGGGAGGGAGGAAAATGGAATGCAGACTCCAGACGACAAAAAAACTAACCTAAGAACCAAGGACGTTTCAGCAGGATTTTGCCACCCCACAAAGACACTTTCTCATAGCAAACTTTTGATGCTTGATTGGACAATGTGACATGCCCTAATAGGGGGAGAGAGAATAGGGGGAGAGAGAATCTTCTCTTCTCTTCTCTCTCTCTCCTCTCTCGTCTTCTCTCTCTTCTCTCTCTTTCTCTCTTTTCTTTCTCTCTCTTCTCTCTCTCCCTTCTCTCTTCTCTCTCTACTCTTCTCTCTCTTCTCCTCTCTCTTCTCTCTCTTCTCTCTCTCTTCTCTTCTCTCTCTTCTCTCTTCTCTCTTTTTCTCTCTTTTCTTTTTCTTTTTTTTTTTTTTTCAATATAGAATTTTATTGTTTTTATCATAAAAGAAGAAATACATCACAAATATTACACAATGATTTATCCCATCCCCCC
>NW_015389602.1:41430-44935 GCF_001527695.2 Protobothrops mucrosquamatus
TCGCCTACATCGTCCATATAGGACGACTCGGGAACTCAACTCCTACCCCGGGCAGCTCACCTATCCCCTTATGCCCAGGGGAAAGGTATCAAGCCGTTTGACAGCTGATGCTGGCTGTCAAACCGGCTTTTACGCAAAACAGGCGGGAGGCAGCAAACAGCTGCGACCAGCGAAATCGCCTGCCACCGGAAGTCCCTCTCTTTTTCTCTCTTTTCTTTCTCTCTCTTTTCTCTCTTCTCTCTTCTTTCTTCTCTTCTCTCTTCCCTTCTCTCTCTTCTCTCTCTCCTTTCTCTCTTCCTCTCTCTTCTCTCTCTCTCTTCTCTTCTCTTCTCTCTCTTCTCTCTTCTCTCTCTTCTCTTTCTTCTCTTCTCTCTCCTCTCTCTCTTCTCTCTCTCTTCTCTCTTCTCTCTCTTCTCTCTATTTCTCTCTTTTCTTTCTCTCTCTTCTCTCTCTCTCCTCTTCTCTCTTCTCTCCTCTCTCTTCTCTCTTCTCTCGTCCCTTCTCTCTCTTCTCTCTCTCCCTTCTCTCTTCTTCTCTCTCTTCTCTTCTCTCTCTTCTCTCTTTCTTCTCTTCTCTCTCTCTCTCTTCTCTGTCTCTTCTCTCTCTCCTCTCTCCTCTTCTCTCTCTTCTCTCTTCTCTCTCTTCTCTCTCTTCTCTTCTCTCTCTTCTCTCTCTTCTCTCTCCTCTCTCCCACAATCCTCTTGCTCCTCCTCCTCCTCCTCCTCCTCCTCCTCCTCCTCCTCCTCCTCCTCCTCCTCCTCCTCCTCCTCCTCTCCATAAAACCCACTCCCTTCCAGCACTGATAGCAACCAAGCTCAGAGAGCGCCAAGGACCCCACAATCCTCTTGCTCCTCCTCCTCCTCCTCCTCCTCCTCCTCCTCCTCCTCTCCATAAAACACACTCCCTTCCAGCACTGATGGCATTACTTAGTTTGGCAATGAAATGTCTGCAACAAAACAACCAAGCTCAGAGAGCGCCAAGGACCCCACAGTTCAAATCTGAGCAACAAATATTTTCTCCCAATGGATTTTTTCCCCCCTTTGGGTTTTGGATTACTACTCTTCGTGTTCCAAATTAGCATGTTCATGCAGTTCTGGAGATTGCAGGCGTAGAGTTGGTGGAAGCGGTCCATGAGAACGCCATCATCTCAAATCGTGTCCCCTCCAGAAAAGTCAATTAAAGAGAAGCCGAACTATCTGTCTCCCAAGATCCACTCTGTACAAAAGGATGGGTTTCAGGGCCGAGAAGGATTTTAAAAAAAAACCACACACAAAAAAAACATATCTTTAGGGGAGGGGAAAAAAAACCCTTTCCAAAGTTGCATTGAGAAGCAGATCAAATCTGAAAAAGCGATATGGCTCTTGGCATTGTCTAACTTGCATCATCCGGTAAAATGATTTATTATTATTATTATTATTTTAGAAAAAGAGAAGAAACTTTTCTGCTTTCTGCCTTAATATCTCTTGACAGTCTGCCACTGTGCCTTTCATCTCAGGCAGCACAAAGGATTATCCTAAAGGTGCCAGGAATGTCGTCTTTCATAATAATTCACCAAGCAATATCATCTCACACATTTTGAGTTGGCAAAATTCCTTGGGGAATGGTGTGGGTTTTTTTCTTTTCACATTCACAGATTGATCCCTCCAAATGTATTCTTCTTCTGCACGGTCCATATTCCTTCTGTATTCATTTCCCTTTTGTAACGAGCGTATTCATTATGTCAAGGAAAAAAAATTGTCTCTGTTGTACAGGCTAATTGGAGCGGAACCAAATTTTCCCATTAAAATGAAAGTTTTCGACGTTACAGAGAATCACCTATTAATATTAATCTCTCGGTCCTCCTTGATAAAATATTTGCCACTCGTTAAAATGATCATCATTATTTATCAAATTCTAATGCACCCGAAATTATTTATTAGTGTCGACCTATAGCAGAAGCTCTACCGTAAAACACACATTTTTTTGGGGGGGGGGGAAAACTAAAAATCTTGCCATCAATTAGCTGTTTAAAAAGAGCAGAGATTCAAAATACCACAGAGACATGGTATTTAAAATCACGGCTGTTTTTAACAGTTCCTTTAACGGATCGTTCTTAATTTTGTACGTTCGGTTCCAAGTTAAAACCTGACAACCAAGTTGTCAGGACATCCTTAAATGTGTAAATTATAAAGCTGAAATGAGGAATATGTTTTGCAGACGTTTCTACACCTGCCTCGTGGTTAGAGTAGAGGTAAAAAATAAAGGTATAAAAATTCTAAGTACGTCTTTTTTTCTCCCTGCCCTCCGTCTGAACTGACTTGCCTTTGTTTGCATATTTATGATGTAATTCCTAATTCAGTGGTTCTCAACCTTTTTAATGCCGCGACCCCAACCGGTCGTACGTTGAGAACTAAACCGGTCATACGTCGAGGACTAAACCGGTCATACATCGAGGACTAAACCGGTTGTAAGTCGAGGACTACCCAACTGGTCATAAGTCGAGGACTTTCCCTGCCCAGGAGCGCCGCACATGCGTGGTCCCGCCCCCTGCGCCGGCCGAGGCATAGCTGGCAAGCGGCAGAGACGAAGCAGGCCGACCACCAGCTGGCCCAACCCAAGGGAGGTAAGGCACCCGCTGGAAAAGGGGAAAAAAATGGCGGACAAAAAAATGGTGGACCTTGCTTGGCGACCCCCATGAAATGGTCGATCGACCCCAAATGGGGTCCCGACCCACAGGTTGAGAACCACTGTCTTAATTGATTGAGATTACTCATTCACGAAAAAGAGAGGACTACAACTGGGAAAAATTAACTTTAAAGTAAATGCTGTGTGGCTATTTGTTTAGGAAGGAAACAACTGCTTTGGAGAAGTTCAAATATACACTGCATGAGCTAGGTAACTCACTGCTCACTGCCAGCAGTTCGATCCTGACCAGCTCAAGGTTGACTCAGCCTTCCATCCTTCCGAGGTCGGTAAAATGAGGACCCAGATTGTTGGGGGCAAATATGCTGACTCTGTAAACCGCTTAGAGAGGGTGATAAAAGCACTATGAAGCAGTATATAAGTCTAACTGCTATTGCTATTGCTATAAGTAGGAAGTGTTTCAGCAAACAGTTTGAGCTTTTCTAGACCAGGGGTTCTCAACCTTGGCAACTTTAAGACTTGTGGACTTCAACTCCCAGAATTCCTCAGCCAGCAAAGCTGGCTGAGGAATTCTGGGAGTTGAAGTCCACAAGTCTTAAAGTTGCCAAGGTTGAGAACCCCTGTTCTAGACTTTCAAATGCAATGGGAAAAAAAATCTGTAGTAACTCTGAACTTATTTAGCTTGGGGATCCATTGAACTAAATTAACCTTTTTAGGAATCCAGATGGCACAGTGATTAGAATTCAATATTGCAGCCAAACTCTGCCCGCAGCCGGGGGTTTGATCCTGGCAGGCTCAAATTTACTCAGCCTTCCATCCTTCCAAGGTGGGTAAAATGAGGACCCAGATTGTTGGGGGCAAGATGCTGACTCTGTAAACCATC
>NW_015389602.1:45716-48145 GCF_001527695.2 Protobothrops mucrosquamatus
AATTAAGGGCATGTTTAGCAATGAAAACTATTTTCTTCATCACCAAGTAACCAGCATGCAGCTACATTATGAAACAAGACATCTGAATGAAAAGTATGGATTCCCCATAGAGCTGTTTTATTGTTTTCTCTTGGTTTGCTGGCTATTACAATGCACTGTTTTTTTCCAAGAAGAAAGAGAGAGGGAGGGAGACGGAGAGAGAGAGAGAGAGAGGGAGGAAGGAAGGAAATATAGTGTGAGAGAAAGAGTGTGAGAGAAATATAGTGTGAGAGAAAGACAGAAAGAAAAAGGAGGGGAAGGAAGAAAGGAAGGAAGAAAGAAAGAAAGGGAGGGAGGAAGAAAGGAAGTATAATGTGAGAGAAAGACAGAAAGAAAAAGGAGGGAAGGAAGGAAGGAAGGAAGGAAGGAAAGAAAGAAAGAAAGAAAGAAAGAAAGAAAGAATAATAGTAACAGAGTTGGAAGGGACTTTGGAGATCTTTCTAAAAAAGAAGAGGAAGGAGAGAGGGAGAAGAGAAAGAAAGAAGAAAGGAAGGAAGGAAATATAATGTGAGAGAAAGACAAAAAAAAGCAAGAAGGGGGAAAAAGGAAGGAAGGAAGGAAGGAAGGAGAAAGAAAGAAAGAAAGAAAGAAAGAAAGAAAGAGAATAACAGGGACTTTGGAAGGAACTTTGTAGGTCTTTCTAGGAAGGAGGAAGGAGGGAGGGAGAAAAGAAAGTGGAAGTAAGGAAGGAAGGAAGGAAGGAAGGAAGGAAGAAAAGAAAGAAAGAAAGAAAGAAAGAAAGAAAGAAAGAAAGAAAGAAATGTTTGCTTTCTTTCACTGTTAAAATCTAACAGATTTAGATTAGGGATTCTTACTGGGTGTTTTTTTTTCTTTCTATCACCAACAGCAGGGTAGTTTGCCCAACTTCTGAACACACGAGTCTTCCAATCAATTTATGTCTGATCACAGCTCACCCTAAGTTATGATATATGACTGGCAGTCAGAGCTAGCTAACAGATCTTTAGGACAGCTTAATGACTGAGGCAGCCAGGTGAGCAATGGGGATGAGAGAAGAAATCCATAATTCAGGGCTGACTTCAAAAGAGGGGATACTCCATCAGTTATTTGAAGGGAGGGGGGGAACAGCAGAGCCTGCCTTCACCTCATATTAATGGCTGCCCCTGGAGTGCCAGATTTACTTCCGAAAGCAGCTACTGTTCACTGTTAGGAAAATGAAGCTTCCAATCCAGATGCTAAGGCTTGGATGATGGCTTGCAAATGTCGCACGGGTCAATTGGCCAAGACAGAGAAATGGCCAAAGCTTGCTTCTCAAGATGAACAAGAAATAAGCCAAAGATACAGGTAGTCCTTGACTTACGGCCACAACTGAGCCCAAAATTTCTATTGCCGAGTGAGACATTGATTAAATAAGTTTTGCCCCATTTTATGACCTTTCTTGGCACAGATGTTAAGGGAATCACTGTGGTTTTTCAGTTAGTAACACACTTGCTAAGTAAATGTGGCTTCCCCACTGACTTTGTGTGTCAGAAGGTGTTAGAAATTCTGTTTACATATAGCACCACAGAGCAAAAAGTACAGTCACCATGTGCTTTACTGCTCAACTGCAGAACTGGACTAGGAAACAGGAAATTCTACTTAGAACAAAAGAACATAGAGTTATATAGTATAGATCCAAATTTTTAAACACTGCCATCTACTGGCTGAATACTACTGTAGTTGTTGCATAGAAATACATTCCAACAATGAATATCAACAGAAGATTGCAAAGGTCACATGACCCCGGGACACAGAAACCATCATAAATACCTGCCAAGGATCAATCATGTGACCAGGGGGATGCTTCAAAGGTCATAACTGTGAAAGACAGTCTTAAGTCACCTTTTTCAGTGCCGTTGTAACTTCGAATGGCCACTAAACAAATGTGGTCAAGGACTACTTGTAATATGAATTCTCCAACATGAATGGTGTATAACTGGCCGTAAGTCCTCAACTTACGACCAGCAACTTAATGCAAATGTTTGGAGTTATAATGTACTCAGAGAAGGTGCTTTATGGACTGTAAAGCACTTGTGGCCATTATAAAATGCTGCATACCTCCCCATGTTCACATTTACATTGTGTTACATTTTGAGCGCTTGGCAACTGGCTCACATTTATGTCACACAACCATCATTTGCAATATTTTTTTTGCTGGTTTCTGGCAAATCATCCATTCAGGAGAATGGATGTGGACTTACAACCTTGTGATTCACTTAACAACCAATGTAAAAATGGTAGGTCTGATCAATGTTAGGTGTCTTGATTTAACGCCCATCATGACTTACAATTGAAATTGTGGTCATAAGCTGAGGTTTCCCTCTAATTCCAATGCATCCAGAATAAGATAAGAGTTATTTAATGCTACTGGTTCTTAGAATGGGTTATGGGCA
>NW_015389602.1:48208-60004 GCF_001527695.2 Protobothrops mucrosquamatus
GGTTATGGGCAATTCCCATTCCTTAAAGATGAAATCATTTACATGTGAATATCAGATACATTCCAAAAATACAATATAATTGTAGTGGGATATGAGATTATCAAGAACCTCAAAGACCTCGGCAAAGCCACATAAAGTGAATATATTTTCTAGGACTGGAAAAGATATTTGTTCAATTTGCATTTGACATCGAGCTGGGTTGTTATTTGAAATTCATGGTTCGCTGAATTTTGCAATGCAGCTTCCCCAATAATAATAATGTTACCTTCATTATTAGCATTTTAAAAGGGGAGCTTAGCACTTTTAACCTGGCAGTTCTAGGCCTCTTTTTTAATCTTAGAAAAACATTTTTTTCCCTTCTTAGCCAAGGCCATTTCTTTAGATATGCACAAACTTATCTTTTCAGTGCTAAACAATAGACTCCATATTCTGAAAGTTTTTGCAAGTTTTAACAAAGACACAAATCCCACTGGGAAGGAATGATGTAACCCATAAATTTGCCACTTGTGGAATATATTTTAAATTAATGTTTTTTTGCAGTTCAGGTCTCACATAAAATCGGTGTCTTTTGTTTGATCACTTGCTTTCTGGTGTCTCACAAGTTTCAAAGGGATGTATCCTTTGTATGAAGGCAAGACAAGAAACAATGGATGGAAACTAATCAAGGAGAGAAGCAACCTGGAATTAAGGAGAAATTTCCTGACAGTTAGAACAATTAACCAGTGGAACAACCTGCCTCCAGAAGCAGTGAATGCTCCAACACTGGAAGTTTTTAAAAAGAGACTGGACAGCCATTTGTCTGAAATGGTATAGGGTTTCCTGCTTGAGCTGGGGGCTGGACTAAAACACCTCCAAGGTCTGTGTTATTTTGTGGAAAAGATTTGCAAACCTGTCATTTTGGGGCAAAGCTTTTTAAAAAAATACTCACCAGCCTCTCACATTTCAAGAGATATTATGAGAGATTTGCAAACATGGGACGAATGGAATTACTATAACTGCACCCAACTTACATGGTCAAGAACGTACTTTAAATCATCTGAAGGCCCCAGAAGTGCCACGTAGGATGCTTGACGGGCTTATGGGCAGAAAGGACGAGGTACAAAGAATTTCCTGATGGTGGAAAGGCTGGACACTGCCTATAATTTCTGTGAGGATGAATTAACTGGTTTAACTTAGATTTTAGCTGTGGTGGCGCAGTGGTTAGAATGCGGTATTGCAGGTTAACTCTTCCTACTGCCAGCAGTTCGATCCTGACTGACTCAAGGTTGACACAGCCTTCCATCCTTCTGAGGTCGGTAAAATGAGGACCCAGATTTTGGGGGGATCAACATGCTGACTCTGTAAACCACTTAGAGAAAGCACTATGAAGCGGTATATAAGTCTAAGTGCTATTGCTATTTTAGCAAGACTGGAAAGTACTAATCGAAAACAGACAATAGATGCTTGGTTTTTGCATGCCAAAGAACCCTAATTCAATTCTGATGACTTCATTCAGAACAGTCAAAGATCTTTCATAAAAGCTTAATGAACTGCTGTCATTCCTTGTTAAGAATACAAGCAAGCTAGACCCAGTGATCTGACAGCTATTTTCCATATTTCTCTGTTACCGAGGGATTTTATTTGGCTGTTTCATCTCCGGAGTGAATATCCACAGCTTTATAGTTGCTGCCTACAGCTATATCCATTCTCCCTCTGCGTTCCTGGTGGCTGCATCTGGATTGTGTTACTGCAGAGAATTCTACTTGAGATGATCATTCAAAAGCTGTAATAATAATAATAATAATAATAATAATAATAATAATAATAATAATAATAATAATAATAATAATGGAGGTACCTGGTTGACACCTAGGATGCTGGTAGCAACCTGTGTCAACCATCAACGCCAGCCAACTTGAATGTTCAGTTGACTGAGATTCATGTCTAATGAATAAAAGATAATAATAATTGGAAGGGACCTTGGAGGTCATCTAGTCCAACCCCTTGCTCAGGCAGGAAACCCTATAGCATTTCAGACAAATGGCTGTCCAGTCTCTTCTTACAAACTTCCAGTGTTGGAGAATTCATGGCTCCTGGAGGCAGGTTGTTCCCCTGGTTAATTGTTCTCACTGTCAGGAAATTTCTCCTTAGTTCCAGGTTGCTTCTCTCTTTGGTTAATTTCCATCTGTTACTTTTTGTCCGGCCTTCAGGCATTTTGGAGAAGAGCTTGACTCCCTCTTCTTTGTGGCAGCCCTTGAGATATTGGAAGGCTGCTATCATGTCCCCCCTCGTCTTTCTCTTCATTAAACTAGACCAGGGATAGGCAATCTTGGCTCTTTTATGACTGGTGGACTTCAACTCCCAGAATTCCTGTGCCAGCCATGCTGAGGGGAAAGGGAGAGTTTCCAAGCTGAGCCATGCTGGCTCAGGAATTCTGGGAGTTGAAGTCCACGAGTCATAAAAGAGCCAAGGATGCCTACCCCTGAATTAGACCTACCCAATTCCAGCAACCGTTCCTTATATGTTTTAGCCTCCAGTCCCCTGATCATCTTTGTTGAGGTGCCATCAGGTTGGGCCTGAGGCCTGGTGTTTGTATGGTTAAATATGTTCCATTCTGAATTCTCCCTACTGATAAATTGGAGCTCTTATAAAGGCAAGGAGAGAAGCAACCTAGAACTAAGGAGAAATTTCCTGACAGTTAGAACAATTAATCTTAGAAGAATTAATCAGCTTGCCCTCCAAAATTGTGAGTGTTTCCTCACTGGAGGTTTTTAAGAAGAGACTGTACAGCCACTTGTCTGAAATTGTATAGGGTTTGCTGCATGGGCAGGGGGTTGGACTAGAAGATCTCTAGGGTCCTTTCCAATTCTGTTATTCCATTACAGTCAAAAGTTCTCCTTGATTTTGCTCATTCACCTTATCCACTCTCTTCTCCTTTCAAGCCTAAGACATTCTATTTTAGGAAGTGGTAACATTTTTCTTTGAAGCTGAGAATCCAAAAAGATCTTGACAAACTTGAACAGTGGGCCCTATCTAAAAAAAAAAAAGAATTTTAATGGGGAGAAAAGCGAAGTTTTACATTTAGGCAGGAAAAATCATTGCTTTTTTTCTAAAAAAAAAAAAAAGGTGCCGGAACTCACACACATCATACAACCCGCCTTGCCTACCCTATAAGGTTCCATCCAAAAAAGGTGCCGGAACTCCGTTCTGGGTGTTCTATGAGAAAAAAAGCCCTGGGGGAGATTGGGGGAGACCTGGCTCAAAAACAGCAACTGTGAGAGGGACCTTGGAGTCCTAGTGGACGATCACTTGACTAAGAGCCAGCAGTGTGCAGCAGCAGCCAAAAAAGCTAATACAGTCCTGAGTTGTATAAACAGAGGCATAGAATCAAGATCACGTGAAGGATTAGTACCGCTTTATAAAACCCTAGTGAGGCCACACCTGGAATACTGCAACCAATTTTGGTCACCATAGTACAAAAAAGATGTTGAGACTTTGGAAAAAGTTCAGAGAAGAGCAACCAAGATGATCCAAGGCCTGGAGACTAAAACATATGAAGAACGGCTGCAGGACTTGGATCTGGCTAGTCTAAAGAAAAGAAGAAATAAGGGTGACATGATAGCAGGGTTACAGTATCTGAGGGGCTGCCACAAAGAAGAGGGGGTCAAGTTATTCACCAGAGCACCAGAGGGCAGGAGAAGAAACAATGGATGGAAACTGACGAAAGAGAGAAGCAACCTGGAATTAAGGAGAAACTTCCTAACAGTGAGGACAATTAACCAGTGGAACAGCTTGCCATCAGAAATCGTGGGTGCTCCATCATTGATGTTTTTTAAGAAAGAGACTAGATAGTCACTTGTCTGAGATGGTATAGGTTCTCCTGCTTGAGCAGGGGCTGGACTAGAAGACCTCCAATGTCCCTTCCAGCTTCTATTCTATTCTATTCTATTCTATTCTATTCTATTCTATTCTATTCTATTCTATTCTATTCCATCCCTATATTCTATTCTATTCTATTCTATTCTATTCTATTCTATTCTATTCTATTCTATTCTATTCTATTCCATTCCATTCCATTCCATTCCATTCTATTCTATTCTATTCTATTCTATTCCATTCCATTCCACTCCACTCCACTCCATTCCATTCCATTCCATTCTATTCTATTCTATTCTATTCTATTCTATTCTATTCTATTCTATTCTATTCTATTCTATTCTATTCTATTCAATTCCATATTTTCTATTCTATTCTATTCTATTCTATTCTATTCTATTCTATTCTATTCTATTCTATTCTATTCTATTCTATTCTATTCTATTCTATTCTATATGCTATGCTATGCTATGCTATTCTATTCTGCAAAGCTATGGTTTTCCCAGTAGTTATGTATGGCTGAGAGAACTGGGCCATAAGGAAAGCTGAGTGCCAAAGAACATATTTTCAAATTGTGGTGCTGGAGAAGACTTTTGACAGCCCCTTGGATTATGAGGAGATCTTGGTTTACGTCTGTTCTTTTCTAGCTTTTCTATTTTGGCAATTCTTTGTAAAGCATCCAGCTTTCTTAACATCTTGTTTCCTCTCAGCAGCTGCCTTGCACGAAAAGTGTGTAATATGTAGTTGGGCCTCCCTCTGAGGTTTCCGCCAGTGTTTAAAAAAATGCACTGTGCTTATTTTTAATTTATCAGGCCAGGTTACCAAATCACAGTCCCTCTGAGCAATCTTTTTTTTTTTTTTGCAGGGAATGCGAAATAATAATTCATCACCTTGACAAGAACAAAATGGCCACGAAGGAGCCACAATTTCAAACACAATTGTAACAAGGCAGTTGTGTTCCTATAAATCAGGTCCCCAAAGAGAGGCTGTCAGGTTGTTCATTAGATGAGGTAAAACCATTTCATTCTTCTTAAAGCATGGGTAGATTTAGTGTCTCCAAACTTTCTGATTTTTCTTTTTTTTTTTGGATTCCATCAAGGAGAACAAACAGCGCTTCAGATAGAAAGGGTGCCAAGGTAGGTGAATTGGCCTTTTGAAGAATCTTTTCTGCTTCTTCCACCTGAAGGAGGATAATAAAAGATAATGGAAAATGTTTACAGCAAATGCATAACATTTACAGTACACCTGATGTGTACAGGAAGAAATAGCCATTCTCTCTCTTCGCCTGATTTTTCTGTGTCTTCAAAAGTGAGGCTGGGAAAATGCTTCAAGAAACGCCACTCAGACTTGATTGCTACGTGCAGAAATGTGGGAATGCATTTCAACTCTCAGAATTGGAAGGAGGAGGAGGAGAAGGAGGAGAAGAAGGAGGAGGAGGAGGAGGAGGAGGAGGAGAAGAAGAAGAAGAAGAAGAAGAAGAAGAAGAAGAAGAAGAAGAAGAAGAAGAAGAAGAAGAAGAAGAAGAAGAAGAAGAAGGAGGAGGAGGAGGAGGAGGAGGTGGGGAAGGGGAAGGAGAAGGAGAAGGAGAAGGAGAAGGAGAAGGAGAAGGAGAAGGAGAAGGCCACCGCTGGGTGACGAAGCCAATCTGTCACATGCCAATTAAAATAACGTCCTTTGGTGCACAAGTTTCAAATGATTTTTTTTAAAGTACTGAGTTCTTTGAACACACATACTGTAAGTTGAAACAAAACTTGTCATATACTTTTCTATGACAGAGCATCAGCTTAAGTGGTCTAGCTCAAGCCACTCAATAGCTGGAGAATTGTAAGGCCTGAAAGAAGCTTATACTTAAAGAGCAATATCTGTCATGGACACAGACACAGACAGATGTGCAGAGAGAGAGAGAGAAGGGGAGAGAGAGAGAGAGGGAGAGGGAGAGGGAGGGAGAGGGAGAGAGGGAGAGAGAGGGAGAGGGAGAGAGGGAGGGAGAGAAAGATAGGGAGAGAGGGAGAGGGAGGGAGGGAGGGAGGGAGGGACAGAGAGAGGGACAGAGGGAGGGAGAGAGAGGGAGAGGGAGGGAGAGAGAGGGAGAGGGGGAGAGAGAGGGAGAGGGAGAGAGAGGGAGGGAGAGAAAGATAGGGAGAGAGAGAGGGAGAGAGAGAGAGGGAGAGAGAGAGAGAGAGGGAAAGGGAGGGAGGGAGAGAGAGAGAAACAATGCAATGAGAATGTTATAAAGATCTGGGAAGTCTGGCTACATTAAAAAAGGCACGGAAGTTGCTGAAATTGGGGATAAAGGGAAAAACAAACGAAAATTTGGCGCCCAGGTGGGTGCATTGAGACGGAACGACCTTGGCTGCCGTTTTTGAAAACTTGCATTCTCCTGCATTCTGTTAGGAAGCTCTTCCTCTCCCATTACCAGCTTTGCTCCAGGCTCAAGCCCTTCTTCTTAATTAAAGATTATACAGAAATAGTAGCCGTAATCATTTCACTCAAAAGGAGCGAAGAAATAAAGCCACTTGAGGGATTCTTTATGAGCCCTGATGCCACTTAGCAAAAAAAAAAAAAAAAAAGGAGGTCTTGTTGATTCCCACTACAATTACTTCTTACATCCTAATAAAACAGCAGCCTTTTGACACGGCAGTTAAAAGAAGGGACAAACTGTAATGAAATGGTGCCCAATCTTTGGAACAGGGTTGAATTCAGGACAGAAAGACGCTCTGCCCTGTTTCCACAACCATAGAGAAATATTGTGTAGGTAAAGAGATCTTTTTTTTTTTATTATTCGTTTACTTGATCTGTTTGTATCCTGCCTTTATTATTTTTACAAATAATTCAAGGAGGCAAATAGATCCAAAACTCCTTCCTCCTTCTATTTCCCCCACAACAACAACAACAACAACAACAACAACAACCCTGTGAGGTGGGTTGGTCTGAGAGAGACTCATTAGCCCAAAGTCACCAGCTGGCTTCCATGCCTAAGGCGGGGCTAGAACTCGCCGTCTCCTGGTGATTGGCCCAAAGTCATCCAGCCAGCTTTCAAAGCTAAGGCGGGACTAGAACTCACCATCTCCTGGTGATTGGCTCAAAGTCATCCAACCAGCTTTCATGGCTAAGGCAGGACTAGAACTCACTGTCTCCTGGTGATTGGCCCAAAGTCATCCAGCCAGCTTTCAAAGCTAAGGCGGGACTAGAACTCACCATCTCCTGGTGATTGGCCCAAAGTCATCCAGCCAGCTTTCAAAGCTAAGGCGGGACTAGAACTCACCATCTCCTGGTGATTGGCCCAAAGTCATCCAGCCAGCTTTCACGGCTAAGGTGGGACTGGAACTCACCGTCTCCTGGTGATTGGCTCAAAGTCATCCAACCAGCTTTCACGGCTAAGGCGGGACTAGAACTCACCGTCTCCTGGTGATTGGCCCAAAGTCATCCAGCCAGCTTTCACGGCTAAGGCGGGACTAGAACTCACCATCTCCTGGTGATTGGCCCAAAGTCATCCAGCCAGCTTTCACGGCTAAGGAGGGACTAGAACTCACCGTCTCCTGGTGATTGGCTCAAAGTCATCCAACCAGCTTTCATGGCTAAGGCAGGACTAGAACTCACCATCTCCTAGTGATTGGCCCAAAGTCATCCAACCAGCTTTCATTGTCTCCTGGTTTCTATGCTGGGCAGAGCAGCTGTAGACCTTGATGCCTTCCTCTTATATCAATAGCAAGTGTCGGGTGATGAGGAACAAAATAAGAAATTGGTGTGGACGATTAAGGCAAACAAGAGGCAAAGATAAATTGACTTGGGTTTTGACTTGGGAGATGTAAAAAATGGATAAAATATGCACAGAAGGGAGCAGAAAAAGAATGCCCTTGGCAGAAAAAGACATATGCCATAATTCCTTGCTTTGTGAGGAAACGGAAATATTTTTTTCTCTTAATTTAAAGAAGGTTTTTGCGTCCCCAGAGGACTCTTCCTTGTAATTCTACAAACTGAGCTTGGGTGTCCTTTCAAATCGTGGGTGACGATCTTTTCCCAAGATGGAGTTTTACCTTGATAACTTTCCCTTCTCAACAGCTGGACACATTTCTTCTTCTTCTTCTTCTTCTTCTTCTTCTTCTTCTTCTTCTTCTTCTTCTTCTTCTTCTTCTTCTTCTTCTTCTTCTTCTTCTTCTTCTTCTTCTTCTTCTTCTTCTTCTTCTTCTTCTTCTTCTTCTTCTTCTTCTTCTTCTTCTTCTTCTTCTTCTTCCTCTTCCTCCTCTTCCTCCTCTTCCTCCTCTTCCTCCTCCTCCTCTTCTTTTTTTCCTCTTCTTCTTTTTCCTCCTCCTCTCCTTCATCCTCCTCTCCTCCTCCTCCTCCTCCTCCTCCTCCTTCTCTTCTTCTTTTTCTTCTTCCTTCTCTCTTCTTTCCCCTCCCCGTCTTCCTCCTCTTCCTTTTCAAAAACCCAATCAAGGTTAACAGTAGCCGTGTCTAGCATTGGCTACTGTTAGTATATACCTACTAGGTGTGAATTTGCAGGATCTCGGTTCACTGGGTTGGGTGAATAACTGTCTATGATGCTTTCTATTCCCCCCACCCCAATCAATAAAAGATGTATTATCGCTAAGAATAATCATTCCTCACTAAGACATGTGTATTTCCCTTCATTTTTTAAGTGCTCTTGTTTTTTTCTGGAAAAAAAAAGAAAGATTTTTTTTTTAAGTCTACTTACACCTTCTTCTTATGCCTGAATGGTGCTGTTTTTTTTCCCTAATAACCCTCACTTGGAACATTACTTTACCGTTACACAGAATATTACAGATTTGGCCTTTTTAACTCAACTCTTAAGTGAACCACAACAGCTCTTGAAAAGACGAGGATGGAAGAGAAGATATTTTCGTATCCCGATTTCTTAAAGCGCTCTCTTTTCTTGGTAAACTGCCGCGTAAGACATGTTCACTAAGGAAATCCTATCACTGGATGGCAGTAGAACTATAATAGAAATTTATTGAGGCACACAGGTGGCAGAGATGAATGAGAAGAAAAGGGTTACATTTATCTTCACTTGTGTAAGTTTGAAGAGGTCCAGAAAAGAGCAGATTTCCAGAAAGGATCAATGCTGAAGCTTTTTTTTGCCTAGATGCTACAGCTAATGGACAAAAAACTCTCTAAAGATTACCCTGTGCATTTTTTTTTTACATGTGGTTGAACACTTAGGAAATATCTTTTCGGTTGTTGCTGTTCATTTGTATAACTTATTTTGCAGGGAAAATATTAATTTGGGGGAAGGCTGCAATATTAGACTATCAAACTCTCACTATTTTACCTGTGGTTTCTCTCTCGTCCTTCCTTAAGGAGCAGATTCGAGGGCCTTAAACAATTGTGTTAAAGCTAGTTGTGATTCAATGAGAAAAGAGCTGGAAGGGACCTTGGAGGTCTTCTAGTCCAACCCCCTGCTCAAGCAGGAGATCCTCCACCATTTCAGACAAGTGACTCTCCAGTTTCTTCTTAAAAGCCTGCATTGATGGAGTACCCACAACTTCTGGAGGCAAGCTGTTCCACTGGTTAATTGTCCTCACCGTTTGGAAGTTTCTCCTTAATTCCAGATTGCTTCTCTCTTTGATTAGTTTCCATCCATTCTTTCTTGTCCTGTCTTCTGGTGCTTTGGAAAATAAGTTGACCCCCCCTCTTCTTTGTGGCAGCCCCTCAAATACTGGAATACTGCTATCATGTCCCCCCTAGTCCTTCTTTTCTCTAGACTGGCCATACCCAATTCCTGCAACGGTTCTTCATATGTTTTTGCCTCCAGGCCTTTAGTCATCACAGTTGCTCTTCCCTGCATTAAATCATTCTAAGTCATTATGATTCTAAGCCATAATGTGACTCAGATTTAGAAGGAACCTATCTCCCAGTTCCACTTGTTGGGAAACAACAACAAGGCTTGTTAGCATGCCAGAGGCATAAAGTGGACTGTTAGGATGTAGCCAGATGCAAGAAAACAAAATTAATACTAAAGGAGTGTGGGTTAATTAAAAGTTGTCTGCTTTGGAGAATCGATTTTCAGCCTGGCGACAAGCGGCAGCCTCCAGATCTAGCTATCTGATTGTCTGTCTTAGCAGGTAGCAGAGCCGACGTGATCTTGCTGATATACAGGTAGTCCTCGACTTACAACCGTTCAGTGAGCGCTGAAAGTTACAACGGCACTAAAAAAAAAAGCAACTTTTGACTGTTTTTCACGCTTCCAATGTTTGCAGCATCCCCAGAGTTACGCAATCAAAACTTGGACAATTGGCACCTGGCTCATATTTATTGGCAGGGTCACATCATCCCCCTTTTATGACCTTCAGTGGGAAAGCCAGATTCGCTTAACGACCACATAATCAACAACTGTAGCAGTTCACTTAACAACGTCTGCAAGGAAACCAAACTCAGAGAGCACCAAGGACTCCAATAATCAACTGTCATCTAAGTCATAACTGCCTTGGTGCAGATAATCCTTGATTTTATGACCACAATTGAGATCAAAATTTCTGTTGCTAAGCAAGACGGTTGTGTTGTGATTCCTCGCCAGCCAGTCTGAGGAATCAGAGGAGGAGGAGGAGGGGCCTGGAGTGACATCAGAGTCAGAGGAAGGCTCTGAGGAGCTCCAAGATTTACAGTCGGACGAGAAGCTTGGCCCCTCTACTCGCGCTCAGGCTGAGACACAGCTGTGCTGGGAGTCTGAGTTGGACAGTGATGAAGAACAGTTGGGACAAATCTCAGATGCACGAATGTGCAGGAAAGAGAAGCGAGTAGGACAGAGGAATGCAATGGTGTGGCTCCAAAGGCAAAGGAGAAGGCATGAGGAAGCCACGCCCCAGGGTCATGTGATTCAAATTCAGATGCTTGGCAACTGAGTCATATTTATGACGGTTGAAGTGTCCCCCTAGGTCACATGATCCCCTTTTGCTAGCTTCTGACATGCAACATCAATAGGGAAGCCAGATCCACTTAACAATTGTGTTCCTCACTTAACAAATGCAAAGATTCACTTAACAACTGCAGCAAGAGAGATTGTAAAATGGGGCAAAATTCACTTCTCAACACCAATATAGGACTACCTATAATATAAGTAAGGACAACTGTATGAGAGGCTGTTGCCCTGTCTCTTTTAGTCCTCTTTCTAGCAATTGTGGACCATAAAAGCTGAGCAGAGAGGCAGCTGGGAGTTGTAGTCTTGGTGTGTGGAAGACAGGGAAGGTTGTGTGTGGATTAGTCTATGGCAGGGGTCCTCAACCTTGGCTCTTTTATGACTCATGGACTTCAACTCCCAGAATTCCTGAGCCAGCATGGCTCAGCTTGGGAACCTCTCCCTTTCCCCTCAGCATGGCTGGCTCAGGAATTCTGGGAGTTGAAGTCCACGAGTCATAAAAGAGCCAAGGTTGCCTACCCCTGGCTTAAGGAAATAAACCAGACCGAAACAGCCTAAAGCAGATAGAAAGAAATACAGGTAGTTCTTGACTTACGACCATAACTGAATCCAAAATTTCTGTTGCTATGTGAGACATCTGTAAAGTGGATTCTGCCCCATTGTACGACCTTTCTGGCCACAGTTGTTAAGTGAATCACTGCAGTTGTGAAGTTACTGTAGTAACACGGTTGTTATGTGAATCCGGCTTCCCCCATTGACTTTGCTTGTCAGAAGGCCGAAAAAAGGGATCACATGACTCTGGGACACTGCAAACCGTCATAAATATGAATCAGTTGCCAAGCATCTGAATTTTGATCATGTGACCATTGTGGGGAGGCTGCAACGGTCATACGTGTGAAAAACAGCGACAAGTCATTTTTTTCAGTGGTGGTGTCACTTCGAACAGTCACTAAATGAACTGTGGTAAATCGAGGACTACCTATAGACTGGAAAACCATTTGAACAGGATGATATAAGGCTTCCCGCCTTGAACAAGGGGTTGGACTAGAAGACCTCTTAGGTCCTTT
>NW_015389602.1:60881-62520 GCF_001527695.2 Protobothrops mucrosquamatus
TTCTCTGTCGTCCCCTTCTTCTCTTGCCCTCCATCTTTCCCAGCATCAGGCTCTTCTCCAGTGAATCCTTCCTTCTCATTAGGTGGCCAAAGTACTTGAGTTTCAACTTCAGGATCTGGCCTTCTAAAGAGCAGTCGGGGTTGATCTCCTCTAGGACTGACCGGTTTGATCGCCTTGCAGTCCAGGGGACTCGCAGGAGTCTTCTCCAGCACCAGAGTTCAAAGGCCTCCATTCTTTGGCGCTCAGCCTTTCTTATGGTCCAACTTTCACAGCCATACACTGCAACTGGGAAAACCGTGGCCTTGACTATACGTACTTTTGTTGGCAGGGTGATGTCTCTGCTTTTTAGTATGCTGTCTAGATTTGCCATAGCTTTCCTCCCCAGGAGCAAGCGTCTTTTAATTTCTTGGCTGCAGTCCCCATCTGGGATGATCTTGGAGTCCTGAATCTATAACTCCCCAATTGCCCATGTTGGTTATCGCAGCTTGCCTGCCAGGCCCACATCCCTTTATTTGAGGCGTGCTAACTTTTGAACAACTAAAAAAAGAAAGCTGAGTTCTAAAGGACCACCCAAAAAAAGGCTATGATTTGCTTGCCTGCTGTTTTCAGAACAATTTGGTCAATTTGATGGCTACGTATTGAGACAGACAAACCAGGGTGTTTGCAACACTTTGTTGGAAGGGATTCGGAGGAAAGAAATGCCAGCAAAGTAACTGCTCGAGGCAATCACAAGCACCATGTAGGACAACTGCACAATTGTAACACACGCACACAGACACATAGAACCCTACTCCGAATAACTTTTTCTTCTGCCTACCTCTCAAATCAATGTCTGATTATGCCCGAACGGAAGCCAAACCGTTTCTCTCCGCTGGCACATTAGTCAAGTTGACAAAAGAAAATAGGACAAAATAACTTTGACCACAGGAGCGCCTCTGGAAAAAAAACATATAGGGAGAATATTCATGGCCAAATAGGCACCTTAAATAACATGACAGCAGCTCGGAAAAGGAAAGCGATCCGCAGCCGGCAGGAAAGGGGAAAATAAATTATTAGCTTCCTACGTTTCCAACTGGCTTTTGATTCAGTTGGTTGGCCGACTGTTGCTGTGGCTTTCCTGCCCTGAGGCAGTTCTTGAAATGTGCTTCTTCAAGAGCTTTGCAGCCAAGAATTGTACATTGTGGAATGGAGTGGAGTGGCGTGGAGTGGAGTGGAGTGGCGTGGCGTGGCGTGGCGTGGAATAGAATAGAATAGAATAGAATAGAATAGAATAGAATAGAATAGGATACAGCAGAATAGAATAGAATAGAATAGAATAGAATAGAATAGAATAGAATAGAATAGAATAGAATAGAATAGAATAGAATATGTGGAATGGAATGGAATGGAAAGGAATGGAATGGAATAGAATAGAATAGAATAGAATAGAATAGAATAGAATAGAATAGAATAGAATAGAATAGAATAGAATAGGATACAGCAGAATAGAATAGAATAGAATAGAATAGAATAGAATAGAATGGAGTGGAGTGGAGTGGAGTGGAATGGAGTGGAGTGGAATAGAATGGAATGGAATAGAATGGAATGGAATGGAATAGAATAGAATAGAATAGAATAGAATAGAATAGAATAGAATAGA
>NW_015389602.1:63253-87118 GCF_001527695.2 Protobothrops mucrosquamatus
TGGAATGGAATGGGACCGTGGAAGTCTTCTAGTCCAGCCCCCTGCCCAAGAAGGAGAACCTATACCATCTCAGACAAGTGACTGTCCAGCCTCTTCTTTAAAACCTCCAGTAATGGAGCACCCATGATTTCTGGAGGCAAGCTGTTCCTCTGGTTCATGGTCCAACTGTTAGGAAGTTTCTCCTTAATTCCAGGTTGCTTCTCTCTTTGATTAGTCTCAGCCGGAGCGCGAGTAGAGGGGCCAGGCTCCTCCTCCGACTGTAAGTCTTGGAGCTCCTCAGAGCCTTCCTATGACTCTGATGTCACTCCAGGCCCCTCCTCCTCCTCTGAGTCCTCAGACTCAGTTGCCGAGTCCACTGGCTGGCGAGCAATCACAACACCCTAATTTGAACACTGAGCCACAAAGATTCTCCTTTATTATTCTGTAAGGGGTCAAAAATTGAGAGGCTTGGCCACTGACTCATATTTGCGACAGTTGCAATGTCCCCAGGGTCACGTGATCACTTAACAGCCATGTGACGAACTTAACAACTGCAGCAATTCATTTAACAACTGTGGCAAGAAAGGCCGTAAAAGGGGGCAAAAGCTCACTTGACAAATGTCTCACTTAGCGACAGAAATGTTGGGCTCAGTTACGGTCGTAAGATGAGGACTGCCTGCAAGAGGATTAGGAGATGGTGTTTTTTTTTAAGGAAATTGTAGCACAGTGTAGGCCAGGGGTAGGCAACCTTGGCTCTTTTATGACCGTGGACTTCAACTCCCAGAATTCTTGAGCCAGCCATGCTGAGGGGAAAGGGAGAGTTTCCAAGCTGAGCCATGGTGGCTCAGGAATTCTGGGAATTGAAGTCCACAAGTCATAAAGCAGCCTAGGCCTAGGCCAGAGGTAGACAATCTTGGCTCTTTTATGACTCATGGACTTCAACTCCCAGAATTCCTGAGCCAGCCATGCTGAGGGGAAAGGGAGAGTTTCCAAGCTGAGCCATGCTGGCTCAGGAATTCTGGGAATTGAAGTCCACGAGTCATAAAAAGAGCCAAGGTTGCCTACTCCTGGTGTAGGCTGAGGAAGAGAAAAGGAGACTATTGTTTCACTCCAGGTGGCCTGGAGGAAAGAGATAGAATATTGTCTCAGAAAGCTTCTGAAAAACCAATTCACATTGAATTGTGTCTGTGGAACTGGCATTAATAGTAACAGACGGTTCACTGATGCACTATAGACTGTAATGCTAAACTCGGGCCTTTAAGTCGGGGTTTTGGCCTTCCCAGCTGCTCCCGCCATAAAACAGAGGTCAAAGCAGGGCCTTTTGTACTTATGAAACATCTGCTAAATTGTTGCAGGTTAACGATAAAGCGTGGAGCGGTTTGGCGTCAGGTGGACATTTTAACATATGCCTGACAATTGCCTTCATTGCTCTGGATTGCCAAGTGCAAAATATGAGATTAGTGGGCTGGGGTACAGCCTGCGCCTTCGGTTGCACGCGGTTCCATTTTTGCACAGATCATTTTTTTCCTGGATGAAAATAAGTCCTCCTGCCTTATTTGAAGAAGGAATGAGTTAGCTGAAGAATCAGAATCAGAATAAAGCTGGAAGGGACCTTGGAGGTCTTCTAGTCCAGCCCATTGCTCAAGCAGGAGAACCTATGCCATCTCTGACAAGTGACTGTCCAGTCTCTTTTTAAAAATGTCCAGTGATGGAGCGCCCACGATTTCTGGGGGTAAGCTGTTCCACTGGTTACTTGTCCTCACTGTTAGGAAGTTTCTCCTTAATTCCAAGTTGCTTCTCTCTTTGGTCAGTTTCCAACCATTGTTTCTTGTCCTGCCCTCTGGTGCTCTGGTGAATAATTTGACCCCCTCTTCTTTGTGGCAGCCTTTCAACGAGAAGGGGGTCAATTTATTTTTTCAAAGCAAGAAGAACGCTCTTGTTGTCCCAGAAAGAGATGGTATGGATGTTACATCTTGCATCCATTTCTCTCACTCAGAAGAGGCAACACGGGGCATCATCCACAAAGCTTGTCAGTCTCAAATCAATGGGAAATCTCTCCCTGTGTTGTTAAATGGATGTGAAGTAACACATGGCGAGGTAGGACACAACCGTCTAAGTCAGGGCTGGAACTACATTCTCCATTCCATTTTGTTGGGAACCACAGAGTGGTCAGGATTACCTAAAATGATTTCTGAGATTCATGGCGCTCTCTGAACTTGTTTATTTGCTTGCAGACATTTCCTTACCCCACTAGGTAACACCATCAGTGCTAGAAAGGAGTGGGACTGGCAGAGAGGAGCAAATCCCACTCCCTTCTAGCACTGATGGTGTTACCTAGTGGGGTAATGAAATGCAGAGAGCAGCAGGAGGAGATGAGGAGGGCTGTATGGTCCTTGGTGCTCTCTGAGCTTGTTCATTTTCTTGCAGATGTTTCATTACCCAACTAGGTAACAACATCAGTGCTAGAAGGAAGTGGCATTTGGTCTGGTTGGCTCTATCAGTGTTGGTGTCAGTGGTTTGATTAGGCTGTTGTTTAGTGTTTAACTGTTTGTCTGAGTTGGTAATTCCTTGTTCCTAGTTCCAATATCCCAATCAAGGAGCTACAACTTCAGACAAACAATTATCAAGCTCAACAAGGGCATCCCAAGGTCTCATCCTTGTTCTCCCTGTGAAGTTGAGGACAAAAAAAAGAAACTCCACAAGCAATTCCATCCACAGACACAGCGACCTACAACCAGCCTACAAATCCCTCAGAACCCAAAACAATCGCATGGTCAACCAGAGATGGCACTGATCCTCAACCATCCCAACCAGCACTTTACCTCCCAATGACCCTCACCTGATATAACCTCCCCATCACAAGACCCATCACAAGATCCATCACAAGACTCACTGATGACTCACACCTGACCCATCACAAGACCCATCACAAACAAAACCAGCTCCGGCAAAACCTCACCCAATCCCCTGTAGTAAAAAGTATAGTATAGAATTCCCCCTCCTCCTTCTTGGTCAGGTCAGATTGTCAAATTAGATGGAAAAATATTGTTTTGAGAAAGTGTCTCTGGGTCTGGCCAGACATCTGGTGAACCGTCCTTGGTTCTCAAGGTCTGCTTTCTTGGTCTTTTGAAGTCTGTGTTCCAATCCCTTTCCCTCCCCCCCCCAGGCTCGTTGGCAAGCCGAGAAGCAATAATTGTCAGACCAGCAAGAATGTGCTTTGAACTTGACACCCTCACTTGACACACCCACACCTGAAGCCCTTATAAGCAGAAGAACATTGACACTAACATCCCCTAAACTCCGCTGAAGATTCATTACTTAGCCTGGTAATGAAACATTCGGAGACCAACCCACATGCTCAGAGGACAAACCTCCACCCTCATCCTATACCCGAGCTTGTGATGACCCAGGGCACAGCACCGAGGCAATGCAGTCAGCTGGCAATTCAAACCGCCCTTTAATTGCTCCAAATTTCCCCCCAAATGCTCCCACGTGTCTGGCAAGCCTCCAAACAAAGGAAGACACATACCCCTCTGGCTGCAAGTAGTTTCACATACAGTCTGATTAGGAGAGGAATTTACTCAAGGCCACGGAGATAACAAGGAATGACACATACATCATAAACCTAACAAGTCTGTGTGGATACATGCTTGCCTGAGCAGTTCCAAAAGGGGAGCCAGAATACAGTCTGAGGTCTATAAACATCCAAGCAATGTTGTCAGCCAGTTCCAAGGGTCAGAGTTTCCGGGTTTCCAAGCAGAAGTCACAGAACAAGAGATCAGCAACAACACACACAACACTCCAAGGAATCAACGTTTGTTCCCGACCAATGCCTCTCCCCACAGCGTCTCCTTAAATCTCATTCTCCAGGTGTTCCTTGTGGAGAAGGGTGGGACGCTCTCCTCCCGAGTAGTTGAGCCTGCCTGCATTGTTCCCTCCTTCTCTCCACTCTCCGTGCTCTAGGATCAGGTGGGGTGGCCCTTGCTCATCGCCTGAACTCTGCCTCTCCTGTTCCTCCTGTCCCAATCCTGAAGGGATTGCCTCGGCCCGCTCTTCCCCACATTCCTCTGGAGCCACAGATCCCTCTCCCTCGACCTCCATGGGGTCCCGTTCCAGTTCATTTTCCTCCGTAGATTCAGGCTCCGACGGAGGCGTGACAGCTACAGATTTTCGCCACAATTGCAAACAAAAAGGAAACTTGCAGCTCAGCTAGGGAAATGTGCTGGGATCCTGTGAACAGATTCTGAAGGAAATCTGTTTATCGCTTTCCTGCTGTTTTTATGCTCAGGAGAACTGGCTGTATTTAGCAAATGGGGAGCATTTGCTCGATCAAAGCAGCGAGAGATCACGTTCCTACAAGCAGCCTCGCAAGGAAAACCAATTCATTTATTTACAGGCGGTCCTCAACTTACGACCGCAGCCGAGCCCAAAATTTCTGTTTGCTAAGTGAGACGTTGGTTGATTGAGTTTTGCCCCATTTTACGACCTTTCTAGTCAAGTGAATCACTGCAGATGTTAAATTAAAAACACAGTGGTTAAGTGACTCTGGCTTCCACAGTGACTTTGCTTACCAGAAGGTCACAAAAAGGGGATCACGTGACCATGGGGGGGGACACTGCAACCATCATAAATACGAGTCAGTTGCCAAGCGTCTGAATGTGGATCACGTGACCCTGGGGATGCTGCAACGGCTGTAAGTGTGAAAAACGGTTCAAAGTCCCTTTTTTCAGTGCCGTTGTAACTTCGAACGGTCACTAAATGAACTGTTGTAAGTTGAGGATGGCCTGTATTTGCAACGTATCCTACTTGTTTACTTTCTGAGCAGCCAATAGAAGGGATAACCAGATTAAGCCTTAATAGCATTGATAAACTGACGCTCTGGTTCAATATCTCCAATTCTCAGGAGGTCTGGGATGACACAAGCATCGAAGCAGCAGGATAAACATGTAATTAAAGAAGATATAAGGCAGTCTCATATTTTGATCTTTCATGCTTTGTAATTAACTCTCTTAACTTGACCCGAGAGAGAAGCAGACAAGCAGCTAAACTGAGTTATCTAGCAACTTCTGTCCCCTGGCAAAGATACAATCCAGGAAGCTGCAGGGAAAGGAAGAAAGCTTTGGAGAAAGCAGAACATTGCAATTGTTCTATTCTATTCTATTCTATTCTACTCTACTCTACTCTACTCTACTCTACTCTACTCTACTCTACTCTACTCTACTCTACTCTACTCTACTCTATTCTATTATTTATTCATTATTTCCTATTCTAATTATTTCTTATTCTCTATTCTATTCTATTCTATTCTATTCTATTCTATTCTATTCTATTCCATCCCTCTATTCTATTCTATTCCATATTTTCTATTCTATTCTATTCTACTCTACTCTACTTATTCTATTCTATTATTTATTCATTATTTCCTATTCTAATTATTTCTTATTCTCTATTCTATTCTATTCTATTCTATTCTATTCTATTCTATTCTATTCTATTCTATTCTATTCTATTCTATTCTATTATTTATTCATTATTTCCTATTAATTATTTCTTATTCTCTATTCTATTCTATTCTATTATATTCTACTCTACTCTACTCTACTCTACTATTCTATTATTTATTCATTATTTCCTATTCTAATTATTTCTTATTCTCTATTCTATTCTATTCTATTCTATTCTATTCTATTCTATTCTATTCTATTCCATTCCATTCCATTCCATTCCATTCCATTCTATTCTATTCTATTCTATTCTTCATTATTTCTTATTCTAATTATTTCTTATTCTTTATTCTATTCTATTCTGTTCTTCTTATTCTTATTTCTAGTCTAGTCCAGTCCAGTCCAGTCCAGTCCAGTCTAGTCTAGTCTAGTCTATATCACAAGCATGACTCTGGTGGATAATCAAAACAAACCATAAAAAACACAGACAAGTATAAATATTTAAAGCTTATTCGAAAAGACCCAGAGAGAACATCTTTGATGTTGCTATTTTCTTATTGCAAAACCTCTACTTGATTAATTGATTGATTGATTGATTGATTGATTGACTGATTGATGATTCTTGAAGAGGACGAATCAGCACGACATCACTTGTGGAATCTGAAATGGTGAGCCTTTTGAGTTTTTCTTTAGGAAAAGGATCTGTTTCTTGAATTTAAAAATAGAAACGGGGGGGGGGGATAAACTTAGAGAAGGCAGGCCAGAGCCCCTGTCCTTGTTTTAATATTCATGAACAAGTGAAAAATAAATAAATAACAGAATTAAACTTGGCCTTTTTTTCTGCGCCAAATTAAGGCACTGGGAATTTTTGGGAAACTGGAGACAAGATGCTAAAATGAGACAAGGATCACAGGTTGCTGACCCCTGTTTTGGCTGGGCTATAATTGCCTTGGGCTTCTTTTCCTGAATACAGATAAAAATGTCTGTGTGTGCATTTCCACTGGGTGATTAACCCAAAAGGTTGGGTACCTCTGCTCATTAAAAGGCCTTCTTCAATTATCGGAACTGCTGTGGTGAAACAGATGCGCCGTAAAGCGAATGTTAAGGCCGTAATTAATAGTTAGCAACAGGGGAATGCCCGCAACCTCTCTACGGCAGACCATTTGTGTGAAATACTATACAAACAATAAAAATATAAACAGGCTTTTTGCTTCAATGAGTTTATGATCCAAATCTGTGCTTCCCATCAGCATTTTCTCATCCCGAGAAAGGAAGGGCAGAGTGGAAGACGGTTACTCAGAAACTGGGCTGCATTAACAGAGGGATAGAATCAAGATCACGTGAAGTGTTAATACCCCTTTACAAGGCCTTGTTAAGGCCACACTTGGAATACTGCATCCAGTTTTGGTCATCGTGATGTAAAAAAGATGCTGAGACTCTAGAAAGAGTACAGAGAAGAGCAACAAAGATGATTAGGGGACTGGAGGCTAAAAACATATAAGGAACGGTTGCTGAAATTGGGTATGTCTAATTTAATGAAGAGAAGGATGAGGGGGGACAGGATAGCAGTCTTCCAGTATCTCAGGGGCTGCCCCAAAGAAGAGGGAGTCAAGCTATTCTCCAAAGCGCCTGAAGGCAGGACAACAGGGGTATCTATCTATCTATCTATCTATCTATCTATCTATCTATCTATCTATCTATCTATCTATCTATCTATCTATCTATCTATCTGTCTGTCTGTCTGTCTGTCTGTCTGTCTGTCTGTCCGTCCGTCCGTCCGTCCGTCCGTCCGTCCGTCCGTCCACCCACCCACCCACCCACCCACCTACCTACCTATCTAGTCTAGTTTATTTCTTATTCTATTCTATTCTATTCTATTCTATTCTATTCTATTCTATTCTATTCTATTCTATTCTATAAGATTTGTTAATGGGAAGCAATAAACAAAAGTTTTAAGCCACCGACTGATAAATCCGATTCTTCTTACCGAAGAAGGAATCCTTGTTAAAACTGTCAGTTAGATTGTCACATGGACAAGGATGGAGTGATGTCTGTCTATTAATTGCTCATGTCTCCATGGAGACTTTTTATTTATAAGAAGCCATCCGGGCCTGATCTGGTAGACCGACGTAAGACAAATGTGTAAAAAATTTACAATGAAACGAACCGGGGTTAAGAGTCATTAAACCCCACCGTAATAGATAGTAGTTCGTGTGGTGTTTACAAGGTACCGAATTGTCTAATAAAACTTATTTATAGAACGGGTCGACACGTAAAGCCGAAGGATTGCACACAAAAAACAGAAAATTACCTGGCCTTTTTTTGCTAGATCCTTCCAAAGGATTCTGAGGGTCATGCATAACTTAATTTCTTCTGGCCTTTCAAGTTCAGTGAACATTGATAAAGGAGAATATTTATGGCCCAGGGTGGAAGTGAGGGATCCTTGGTGCTATCTGAGCTTGGTTGTTTTCTTGCCAACGTTTCATTACCCAAACTAGGTAACATCATCAGTGATCATAGCACTGATGATGTTAACATAATAATAAAATAGCAGAATAACAGAGTCGGAAGGGACCTTGGAGGTCTTCTAGTCCAACCCCCTGCTCAAGCAGGAAATTTTATACCATTCCAGACAAATGGTTGTCCAGTCTCTTCTTAAAAGCCTCCAGTGATGGAGCACCCACAACTTCTAAAAGGAAATTTTTTCAGTTCTCACTGTCAGGAAGTTTCTCCTTAGTTCTAGGTTGCTTCTCTCCTTGGTTAGTTTCCATCCATTGCTTCTTGTCCTGCCTTCAGGCGCTTTGGAGAATAGCTTGACTCCCTGTTCTTTGTGGCAGCCCCTGAGATATTGGAAGACTGCTATCCTGTCCCCCCTTGTCCTTCTCCTCATTAAACTAGACATACCCAATTCCAGCAACCGTTCCTTGTAAATTTTAGGCTCCAGTCCCCTGATCATCTTTGTTGCTCTTCTCTGCATTCTTTCTAGAGTCTCAACATCTTTTTTACACCGTGGCGACCAAAACTGGATGCCATATTCCAAGTGTGGCTTTACCAAGGTGTTATAAATTGGTACTAACACTTCACATGATCCTGATTCTGTCCCTCTATTAACACAGCCAATGACTTTGTTTGTTTATAAAATTTATTGGCCACCCGTCTTACCATAGGGCAGACATGTCAAACTCGCGACATCACGTGACGTCACACAACGTATCGGGACTGTTTTGCCATTGCCGGCAATGGGGTGGGTGCGGCTTCCACGTGACGCATCCGGCCCGTGGGCCGGCAGTTTGACACTCCTGCCACTCCTGCAGCTTACAGGTACATCTAAGTTAAAACATAAAAAGTTAAAATCAAACGTTCAAACCAAAGTCACATGGGAACCTATTGGGGAAATGAAACGTCGGTAAGAAAACAACTTTACTTCCTTGCTTCTCTTTGAAGACGTTTCGCTTCTGACCCAAGAAGCTTCTTCAGCTCTGACTGGATGGTGGGGAAGGGAAGGATTTATACTCCTTGCAGACAGCTGTCATTTGCATCCTTTTAGAGAGTCGTTGAGGGCACCTGGAGGTTTATCTGTGTCCTCAAAGTCACCTGAGTGGTGCAAATGGGTGTGGAGCCTTCTTGGAATTGCTGAAAGGACCATGTTGTAGACTGGAGATAGATCAGTGTTTCTCAACCTTGACAATTTTAAGGCATGTGAACTTCAACTCCCAGAATTCCACAGCCAGCAAAGCTGGCTGTGGAATTCTGGGAGTTGAAGTCCACATGCCTTAAAATTGTCAAGGTTGAGAAACACTGAGATAGATGATGTCGTATCCCTCCCCCTCTCTTGAGAGAAGTCTGGTCAGTTTTGACACAGATGGCGTCTTTGACCCCTCTTTCAAACAGCGGTTCTCTCTGTCCAAAATGTGGACTTTGCTCTCTTTGAAAGAGTGGCCTTTGTCTTTTAAATCTTTCTTCAAAGAGAAAAAACAGTCCAGAAAAAGCACCTTTAGGACAACCGTGACCTGGATGACTGAGAATCTCTATAAATCAAGCTCAGAGACAGGGGTAGGCAACCTTGGCTCTTTTATGACTGGTGGACTTCAACTCCCAGAATTCCTGAGCCAGCCATGCTGAGGGGAAAGGGAGAGGTTTCCAAGCTGAGCCGTGCTGGCTCAGGAATTCTGGGAGTTGAAGTCCACGAGTCATAAAGCGGCCTAGGCCTAGGCCAGAGGTACGCAACCTCAGCTCTTTTATGACTCGTGGACTTCAACTCCCAGAATTCCTGAGCCAGCCATGCTGAGGGGAAAGAGAGAGGTTTCCAAGCTGAGCCATGCTGGCTCAGGAATTCTGGGAGTTGAAGTCCACGAGTCATAAAAGAGCCAAGGTGGCCTACCCCTGCTCCGAAAACATCAAGTACCCCTCAGTGAACATCCTAAGAACATCATGGGGGTAAGTCCCCGAACTCATTCCCCAACCTGATCTTCTGGAGACTCCAGGGAGGGTGGGGATACTAAGATACAAGATAAAAAAAAAGAAAAATTTATACTATTACTAGTGATATAGCAATAGTAGAGAACTTATAGTTGTGACAACGACCAATAAATACCGTCATTTCTAAATTGAAAATCAGGGATAACACTAACCGTCCTTGCTTCAGTGGTTTTAATTCTCATAACTAAGTTTGGGGAAATAATTAGCTCACACTATGTAGCTGGTAATTGTGTTTATGTGCAGGGGTTTATCATTCTCTTATAAAGTTTTATATCCCGAATTTATACAGCATTACTTTTAATGTGAGGTTCACATCTTATAGCAGCTAGAAAACCTGCTTTATAAGGTGTCTAACAAATTGAAATCATAAAAGAACCACGGTCATCAATGTTGCAGGTGATCTAATCCAGGGAGAAAATATTCAAAATAGGAAGGGGAAAGAATTTTTCCCCTTACTCCTCATTTCACCATTGCTAGAAAACGTTTGAGACTCATAGAACATAGAATAATAGAATTGGAAGGGACCTCGGAGATCTTCTAGTCCAACCCCCTGCTCAGGCAGGAGACCCTACACCATTTCGGACAAATGGTTGTTTAGTCTCTTCTTAAAAACTTCCAGTGTTGGAGCATTCACAACTTCTGGAGGCAGGTTAGAATAAAATAGAATAGAATAACAGAGTTGGAAGGGACCTTGGAGGTCATCTAGTCCAACCCCCTGCTCAGGCAGGAAACCCTGTACCATTTCAGACAAATGGTTGCCCAATCTCTTCCTAAAAACCTCCAGTGTTGAATCAATTGAATCAGTGTTGATCAGTTGTTCCGCTGATTAAATGTTTACACTGTCAGGAAATTTCTTCTTAGTTCTAGGTTGATTAGTTGATGAGTTCTTGATTAGTTTCCATCCGTTGCTTCTTGTCCTGCCTGCTGGGGCTTTGGAGAATAGGTTGACCCCCCCCCCTCTTCTTTGTGGCAGCCTGTCAGACATAGGTTACTTTTTTCAATGCTGTTGTAACTTTCAATGGTCACTAAACAAATTGTTGTAAATCAAGGACTATATGTAATTGCTTTAGTTTGGCAAGATTCTGTCTGTAGGAGAAGAACAATGAAGAAACTACTCAGAAGTAACTAAGAATAATTGCATGTGGGGGTACATAAAAAGATGTTGAGACTCTGGAAAGAGCGCAGAGAAGAGCAACAAAGATGATCAGAGGACTGGAGGCTAAAGCATATAAGGAACGGTTACTGGAATTGGGGATGTCTAGTTTAACGAAGAGAAGGATGAGGGGGGACACGATAGCAGTCTTCCAGTATCTCAGGGGCTACCACAAAGAAGAGGGAGTCAAGCTATTCTCCAAAGCGCCTGAAGGCAGGACAACAGGGGTATCTATCTATCTATCTATCTATCTATCTATCTATCTATCTATCTATCTATCTATCTATCTATCTATCTATCTATCTATCTATCTATCTATCTATCTATCTATCTATCTATCTATCTATCTATCTATCTATCCATCCATCCATCCACCTACCTACCTACCTACCTATATCTATATCTATCTATATCTCTATCATCTATCTATCTACCTACCTATCTACCTATCATCTGTCTGTCTATCTGTCTGCCTGCCTGCCTGCCTGCCTGCCTGCCTGCCTGTCTGTCTGTCTGTCTGTTATCTATCTATCTATCTATCTATCTATCTATCTATCTATCTATCTATCTATCTATCTATCTATCTATCTATCTATCTATCTATCTATCTATCTATCTATCTATCTATCTATCTATCTATCTATCTATCTATCTCATCTATCCTCTCTATCATCATCTATCTCATCTATCTATTCATCCATCCATCCATCCATCCCTACCTTCCCACCTACCTACCTACCTGCCTTTCTATCTACTGAGTCCTTGGTGCTCTTTAACCTGGGTTTTTTTCTCGCAGACATTTCATTACCCAACTAGGTAACATCATCAGTGCACATCCAAGCTCAGAGAGCACCACAGATCCCTCAGTTTAACCCTGAGCTACACATATTCTCTTCTATTGGTACACATTAGTGAACACTGAGGGTGAGCACCAACTTGATGGCACATAATAAATTGATGAAATTTTGGAGGTGGCCTGAGCACATGAAGATCTGAATTGCAGGTCCAAGTGAATCCTCGAAGGATGCTTTGTACTCTTGGATCTTCAAGCAAAGTTCCTGCTCCATCCAAGGCAATAAAATAGCACTCCAACTCTAACAAGGAGAACGAAGTCGCACAGGCGCAGAAGGGATTGTTAGGGAGAAGAATTGGCGGATCGAGGCGGGGTTGGACTCGATGACCTCCAAGGTCCCTTCCAACTTTATTATTATTATTATTATTATTATTATTATTATTATTATTATTATTATTATTATTATTATTATTATTATTATTATTATTATTATTAAGACCCCGCAGCTTCCCCTCAGGCCTTTTGCACTGTAATCTACACAAAGTGACAAGAAGCTATCTTTTCATCCAGTAGGGGATGCTAATGGACCATTATTTTCCCCCTTTCCACTCTGGGAAATTTAATAAAAATGTAAAATCTTCCTTGTGAACTGCAACAGTTTGGCATAGTATGAATAAAAGGAAAAAAATAACATCTAGAGAAGATTTTTGTCAGTAGGTGTGAAACAATAAAGAATTCAAGTTGGAAGAATCACCCACCATGTGTCCTTCTTGGTTTGGGGCCTGGTAGCCTTCTTGCCAGACTGAGAACTCTACTATCTGCAGCTACAATTATACTCTGGGAACTATTAAGGAGGAGCTGTCTTCACTCTCTTTCTCTCACACATAAGATCTGGACTGAGTTTGACTCTTACTCTTCTGGAATCCACCCCCTTCCCTCCTGGGGATCTATCTCCTTCTTACATTATTTTTTAAATTTATTTATTCAATTCATATGCCACCCATCTAACCATGGAGCGACTCTAGGCGGCTTACAAGAAGACAAAAATGGTAGCACAAAACATTAACACGATAAATATTATCATTAAAATTAAAGATAGCTAAAGAAAGGACCATTAGAGTCAGTTTGGCCTAGTGCAGGGGTAGGCAACCTCGGCTCTTTTATGACTCATGGACTTCAACTCCCAGAATTCCTGAGTCAGCTATGCTGACTCAGGAATTCTGGGAGTTGAAGTCCATGAGTCATAAAAGAGCCTAGGTTGCCTACCCCTGGCCTAGTGGTTAAGGCACTAGGCTAGACAGTGGGAGATGGTGAGTTCTAGTCCTGCCTTAGGCATGAAACCTGGCTGGGTGACTTTAAGCCCATCACTAGGAGGCTGTGAGTTCTAGTCTCACCTTAGCCATGAAAGCCAGCTGGGTGACTTTGGGCCAGTTACTCTCTCTCAGCCCAACCCACCTCACAGGGTCATTGTTTTGGGGAAAATTAGGCGGGGGAAAATGTGTTGGATATGTTTGCTGCTGTAGGAGTTGACAAGGCTGAGCCCGGGAGGGAGGGGGAATCAAACGCGTCATTAGTCTTGAGTCCTTGCGCACCCATGAGAGATCTACGTCCAGTCCACCTTGAATTGCATTCACTCTTATCCACCGCCAATTTACTTTGACCGCTAGTAGTTCAGATTCTTGTAGAGAGCATGAGCTTGCAATAAACCTTTTTATTCATTTGAACTGTCTGGATTTCCCGATTTCCCACACTTGACAGCTGCCTTACGGTAATTGCAAAAATAATAAAGACGGAATATAAACAAGCAAACAAACATGTAAACAATGGGGCGGAGTCTTCTCTTATAATGTACTACCCACCACCAGGATGAAATGCCCCATTGGGACTCCAGGCAAATCAGCAAAGGTAACTAACTACATGCCATCATAGCCCCCCCCCAAACCTGGTTATATTATCAAGCCCAGAGGTGCCAGAGATATGCTAAGTTGTCTCAATTGATGAGGATGCTCTTCTTAGTCTTTCTTTGGCAAGGGTCTGTATATTCATTTTTATAATATTTCTCTTTCAATGTGGATTCTTATATTTTTATGTCCGTTATTTATATATGTGTTGTTTGAGAGATTGTTTTATACTGCCCAGAATCACTTTTTGTGAGATGGGCAGCTATTCAAATTAGAATGAGTGTGTGTGAGAGAGAAATGATAGAGATAGAGGGATGGATGGATGGATGGATGGATGGATGGATGGATGGATGGATGGATAGATAGATAGATAGATAGATAGATAGATAGATAGATAGATAGATAGATAGATAGATAGATAGATAGATAGATAGATAGATGATAGATGGTAAATAGAAATAGATGGATGATACAGGATAGATGATAGATAATAAATAGATATAAATAGATGATAGATCGATGATAGATAGAGAGATGGATAGATGGATAGATAGATGATACAGGATAGATGATAGATAATACATAGATATAAATAGATGATAGATAGACAGACAGACAGACAGACAGATAGATAGATAGAAGATAGATGATATAGGTGATAGACATACATACATACAGACAGACAGACAGACAGACAGATAGATCAGCCTCTAAGTTTCATGTCTGCATCTTTACTCCCAGGAAAAAGAGATTCTCCTGTTTTGAATTCACCCGCCTAATTTCCTCACTGACTCCAATTTGTCTCTGCCTTCCTCTGATCTCTGTCTGCAAGAGATTCTTATTTTTCCAGATCATTCTGACACCAGCATCAACCTTCTAACTAACACCTTGCTATAGATCCGGAGCTCTTTCAGAAGTTCCTGGCAAACGCCTACCATTTTAATCATCCAATTGTTAACTCTAGAATGCTCAGATGGTGTTTTTTTTTTTTTTAAATGAAACCACTCAGAAGCGACTAACATCCCAGGTCCTGCGTCCCCTGAAATAGTAAAGGCCCAGCTGAACTAATGGCAGCTGCCCTGGAGCTTCTGCTCAATTCAATCTCTGAATGAATGTGTGTGATTTCTTGGCAGCCTTTTCAGAAAGGCTGATTGCACTGAACTATATCGTGGTTTTGGTTTAGATCCCGAGTAAACCGGTCAAGCTGTGTGAAATCAATTGTTACAGTTTAACCGTTCAAACGTGGCATTAAAATAGTGCCTTACTACATTATGCAACCCAGCCAATCCATGGCCTTGAAAGTTATTTAAGACTATCCTCAGCCTGTAGAAATGTGAGAAGGAAAATCAGAAAAACAGAGTTGGGAGGGAATTTGGAGGCCATCTAGTCCAACCCCCTGCACAAGCAGGAGACCTTATACCAGAGGGTGTCAAACTGCCATCCCGTGGGCCGGATGCATCATAGCAAAACCTCGCCCACCCCATTGCCAGCAATGGCAAAAAAGTCATGATACGTCGTGACACGTCACGTGACGTTGCGAGTTTGACACCCCTGCCCTATCCCATTTCGGACAAATGGCTGTCCAGTCTCTTCTTAAAAACCTCCCATGTTAGAGCACTCACAACTTCTGGAGGCAGGTTGTTCCACTGGTTAATTGTTTGGTCAGAAAATTGATCGGTCAGGAAATTAACTGTCTGGGAAAAATTAGGTCTAGCCTAGGGGTAGGCAACCTTGGCTCTTTTATGACTCGTGGACTTCAACTGTCAGAATTCCCGAGCCAACATGGCTCAGCTTGGAAACCTCTCCCTTTCCCCTCAGCATGGCTGGCTCAGGAATTCTGGGAGTTGAAGTCCACGAGTCATAAAAGAGCCAAGGTTGTCTACTTCTGGCTTAGGCCTAGGCCACTTTCTGACTTGTGGACTTCAACTCCCAGAATTCCTGAGCCAGCCACACTGAGGGGAAACGGAGAGGTTTCCATGCTGAACCATGCTGGTTCAGGAATTCTGGGAGTTGAAGTCCATGAGTCATAAAAGAGCCAAGGTTGCCTACCCCTTCCTTAATTTTTGGTTAATATTTTGTGCTAAGTCTCCAGCTTTTTTTTTTTTTTTTTTTACAAAATATGCAAGGAAAATCAGGCACTTTTTAAAAACAAGGTATAAACCAGCCCAAATGTGAAAACGTTGGTAGGAATGTAAGAGCCCTCACTATGTAATCACGTCGCCTCTTGAGTCTTTCGAAACTATCTCCTCTTGCTTTGGGGTAAATTATAGTGATTACGGCAATTTCAGAATTTGATATGAATCTTAATCATGCAGATCAAGAGAGCCACTCTCTTCCTGCTAAAACTCAGGAAGATATTTCATTCTCTCCTATCACACCTGATGTTGCTTGCTACGGATATAACCCACACACAACGTCAGCAATAATTTAAATTGTACCCCTTTTGATTCTGGCAGTCACACCTCCATTACACAGGTCGTCCTTGACTTACGACCACAATCCAGCCCAACATTTCTGTCACCAAGCAAGACATTTGTTCAATGAATTTTACCCCATTTTAACAACCTTCCTTGCCACAGTTGTTTAGTGAAACACTGCAGTTGTTAAGTTAGGCACAGGGTTCTCCAGTAAATCTTCCCTGTTGCCGTTGCATGTCAGAAGATCGCAAAATAAGTGATCATGTGACCTCGGGACACGGCAACCGTCATAAATATGAGCCAGTTGCCAAATGTCCGAATTTTGATCACGTGACCATGGGGATACTGCAACGGTTGTAAGAGTGAAAAAGTGGTTCAGTGATTAAGATGCTGGCCTAGAAACCAGGAGAGTGTGAGTTCTAGTCCCGCCTTAGCCACGAAAGGTAGCTGGATGAATTTGGGCCAATTACTAGGAGACTTTGATTCTAGTCCCGCCTTAGGCATGAAGGCCAGCTGGGTGACTTTGGGCCAATCACCAGGAGGATGTGATTCTAGTCCCGCCTTAGGCATGAAAGCCAGCTGGGTGACTTTGGGCCAATCACCAGGAGGATGTGATTCTAGTCCCGCCTTAGGCATGAAAGCCAGCTGGGTGACTTTGGGCCAATCACCAGGAGGATGTGATTCTAGTCCCGCCTTAGGCATGAAGGCCAGCTGGGTGACTTTGGGCCAATCACCAGGAGGATGTGATTCTAGTCCCGCCTTAGGCATGAAAGCCAGCTGGATGACTTTGGGCCAATCATCAGGAGGATGTGATTCTAGTCCCGTCTTAGGCATGAAAGCCAGCTGGGTGACTTTGGGCCAATCACCAGGAGGATGTGATTCTAATCCCGCCTTAGGCATGAAAGCCAGCTGGGTGACTTTGGGCCAATCACCAAGAGACCCTGAGGTTTAGTCCCGCCTTAGGCATGAAAACCAGCTGGGTGTCTTTGCGCCAATCATCATGAGGCTGTGATTCTAATCCCGCCTTAGNAGGAGGAGGAGGAGGAGGAAGAGAAGGAGGAGGAGGAAGGAGGAGGAGGAGGAGGAAGAGGAGGAGGAGGAGAAGGAAGAAGAAGAAGGAGATGGAGAAGGAGGAGGAAGAAGGAGGAGGAAGAAGAAGGAGGAGAACGAAGAGGAGGAGGAAGAGGAGGAAGAAGAAGAAGAAGGAGGAGGAAGAAGAAGGAGAAGGAAGAGGAGGAGGAGGAGGAGGAGGAAGAGGAGGAGGAGGAGGAAGAGGAGGAGAAGAAAGAAAGAAAGAAAGAAAGAAAGAAAGAAAGAAAGAAAGAAAGAAAGAAAGAAAGAAAGAAACTAACTTATAGAGGAGAATATTTGCAGCCCAGGACTGAATTGCAGAATCTTTGGTGCTCTTGAGCTTGGCGGTTTTTTTGCAGATGTTTCACCAGCCAACGTCTTCACTAAGGACGTGTCTGAATGGTTGTAATGTCTGAATGGACTACTGGTAACCAACCTGCTTTGTCACACAATCTGCAAAGTCCCAGGAAGTGAGATCTGGCTGCAGGAACCTCTTATGTCCGTTCCAAAGTCAACTTCTTGTGATAGATTCAGTACAATGCCTTGGAACTACCACCGTGCAGGAGCCTTTCCTTTCCTTCTCCAAATGTGTATCCCCCCTTCATGAGCAACACGGTGCATCGACAGCCGTCGTATGTGTCCTGCCTACAAGGCTCTCCTCTCCAGCAGAGCCGTAGGGACGCAGGGGACAAATAAGCCCTAATCAACAGCTGGTGGTTCCCCCACCCTCCTTTGTCCTTCCTCAACTGCTTCTCCCACCCCCCTTGGCAAGGCCTGCTGTCAGCTGCGCATTCCCTCACATTGGCGCAGGGGGTCTTTTCAAACGAAGGTTTTGTGTTCAGCGTGTTACTCTCAGCACGCCAACCGCTTTCATCCCTGGGACCTTTCCATTGGCTCCTGGAACTGTCACATTGTGCAGTTTTGTTTCCTTGCCTGTGGTGCATCAAATCGGGGAAGAAGGAACTGAGCAATGCTACGTTGCTTTGGAACATAAAAAAAAAAAAATGCATTTTGCGCAACAGATCTCCTCCTTGTGGGCAGCTGTTTTCCCGAACTGCTTCGGCTTTGCCATCTGCAGGCAGGGAGGGAACCAAAAGGAGCATTTTCCAGCTTTTACCAAGGAAAACGGATGGCTGATTCCTTTGACAGGGGTCATTGCAGTGATCAGGTGCCCAGGCAACTGGTTCTTTTTGGATCCAGAGTCTGTGAACACTCCAGAAAGTAAAGGGATTTTAAGCTTTACTATTAATAATATTAATATTAATAATAATAATAATCTATATAAATAAAAATGTAAATGTTCGTTTGTTCAAAATCTTAAATCTCCGAAAGGTCTTCACCGATTGCTTTGAAATTTTGACACAACGTTGCATTCGAATACGCGCGTGTTTTTATATACCTACTATTATATAGATGTCACACCTGTGACAGGTAAAAACATGCTTTTTTGAAAAACAGCACCATCTGTTGGACATAAAAGCAACACACGCTTTTACCAGACTGAGCCACAGCAACTCGTGGCTGGGTACAGATAATAATAATAATAATAATAATAATAATAATAATAATAATAATAATAATAATAATAATAATAATAATAATAATAATAATAATAATAATAATAATAATAATAATAATAAAAAAGTTGGAAGGGACCTTTCAGACAAATGGCTGTACAATCTCTTCTTAAAAACTTCCAGTGTTGGAGCATTCACCGCTTCTGAAGGCAGGGTGTTCCACTGGTTAATTGTTCTCACTGTCAGGAAGTTTCTCCTTAGTTCTAGGTTGCTTCTCTCTTTGGTTAGCTTCCCCCCCCGTTGCTCCTTGTCCTGCCTTCAGGGGCTTTGGAGAATAGCTTGACTCCCTCTTCTTTGGGGCAGCCCCTGAGATACTGGAAGACTGCTGCCCTGTCCCCCTTCGTCCTTCTCTTCATTAAACTAGACATGCCCAATTCCAGCAACTGATCCTTAATGGTTAACTAAAGGCATTGCCTAAAAAAGCATACATACCAAGCAAGATAATACAGATAGTCCTCAACTTAACGACCATAATTGAGCCTCGAATTTCTGTTGGTAAGTGAGACATTTGTAAAGCGGGTTTTGCCTCAATTTACCAGCTTCCTTGCCTCGGTTGTTAAGTGAATCACTGCAGTTGATAAGTTAGTAACCCAGTTGTTAAGTGAATCTGGGCTCCCCATTGACTTTGCTTGTCAGAAAGTCGCAAATGGGGATCACGTGACCCCCGGGACGCAGCAGCCGTCATAAATATGAACCACTTGCCAAGTGTCCGAATTTTGATCACATGACCATGAGGATGCTGCAAAGGTCGTAACTGTGAAGAACGGTCACAAATCACTTCTTTCAGTGCCGTTGTAATTCTGAATGGTCACTAAATGAACTGTTATAAGTTGAGAACTACCTATACACAAATCTCTTATAAGCTGCCAGGAACTCCTTCATAACGACAGCAGAGATATCCCAAGGGAAGTCAGTTTCCACAGCTAAGTTCCAGTGTGCTGCAGCTGCCAAAAAAAGCCAACACAGTGCTAGGTCGTATTAACACAGGGATAGAATCAAGATCAGGTGAAGTATTAATATCACTTTACAATGTCTTGGTAAGGCCACACTTGGAATACTGCATCCAGTTTTGGTCACCACGATGTAAAAAAGATGTTGAGACTCTAGAAAGAGTATAGAGAAGAGCAACAAAGATGATCAGGGGACTGGAGGCTAAAACATATAAGGAACAGTTGCTGGAATTGGGTATGTCTAGTTTAATGAAGAGAAGGACGAGGGGGGACATGATAGCAGTGTTCCAGTATCTCAGGGGCTGCCCCAAAGAACAGGGAGTCAAGCTATTCTCCAAAGCACCTGAAGGCAGGACAAGAAGCAACGGATGGAAACTAATCAAGGAGAGAAGCAACCTAGAACTAAGAAGAAACTTCCTGACAGAACAGTTAACCAGTGGAACAACCTGCCTCCAGAAGTGGTGAATGCTCCAACACTGGAGGTTTTTAAGAAGAGACAGGACAGCCATTTGTCTGAAATGAGGGTTTCCTGCCTGAGCAGGGAGTTGGACTTGATGACTTCCAAGGTCCCTTCCAACTTTATTATTATTATTATTACTATTACTATTACTATTACTATTACTATTATTATTATTATTATTATCATCATCATCATCATCATCATCATCATCATCATCATCATCATTATTATTAGTGCTTTTTTTCTAAAAAAAAAAAAAGATGCTGAAACTCATACACGTCATACAACCCACCTTGCCTACCCTACAAGGTTCCATCCAAAAAAGGTGCTGGAACTCCGTTCTGGGCGTTCTATGAGAAAAAAAAACCCTGATTATTATTATTAAGATTCCTGCCCCTTCTGTTTTATTCAGTAAATAAGAGTAAAAAAAAAAAACAGATTAGTTCAGAATGAGCTCTGAAGATCTAGACTTTTCTTAATGTGAAGGAGAACTTCAAATATGTCAATGAATTTCTCGAAATAAAACAGTGGTCTTCCCCATTGCCACTACAGTTATGTAACAAACGGCTTGGAAAGACCAGAATTACATTTTGGTACTATATCATGTCTAAACTGTGTTTTCATTGAGAAGCNGCATGAAAGCCAGCTGGGTGACTTTGGGCCAATCACCAGGAGGATGTGATTCTAATCCCGCCTTAGGCATGAAAGCCAGCTGGGTGACTTTGGGCCAATCACCAAGAGACCCTGAGGTTTAGTCCCGCCTTAGGCATGAAAACCAGCTGGGTGTCTTTGCGCCAATCATCATGAGGCTGTGATTCTAATCCCGCCTTAGGCATGAAAGCCAGCTGAATGACTCTGGGCCAATCACCCAAGATTCTGAGTTCAAGTCCCACCTTAAGCATGAAAGCCAGCTGAGTGATTTTGAGCCAGTCACTCTCTCTCAGATCAAGCCACCTCACAGGGTTCTTGTGGCAAAAAAGAGGAAGAGAGAGTAGTTATGTTCACCACTTTGAGTTACTTATAAAGTAATAAAGGTGGGACTTGTAGGCCACACATCCGAAAGTTGTCCAGATTGAGAAGCATTGTTTGACAAAAGAGACAATGCTGGTCGAGATGATCAAAATCCTTGGTTTAATCCATGGGTAGGCAACCTTGGCTCTTTTATGACTCGTGGACTTCAACTCCCAGAATTCCTGAGCCAGCATGGCTCAGCTTGGAAACCTCTCACTTTCCCCTCAGCATGGCTGGCTCAGGAATTCTGGGAGTTGAAGTCCACCAGTCATAAAAGAGCCAAGGTTGCCTGCCCCGGCTTAGTCAAAGCTAGATTCATCTTCTCAACTATTTACATTTTCCCCTTTGTTAACTGCAACACACACATCTTTTGAAGGTTCACAGAGCGACTATGTGAGGAGAAGGGGGAAAAATAATAATTCAGTTTTGATTGATCGGTTTTGCGTTGGCACAATAACCTCCTCCAGGCATGAGCTGAAAACTCAGATTTTCTTCTGATCCCACCTGCTTTTTAAAAGAAGTTGAAAGAAAGCACCTTCTCTGCCCCTCCCTTTTCTTACCTGATTTGATTAATGAAGTCATTAAAAAGAAACACGAAAGGCTGTCGAACAATCCTTGCATTTTAATGTCAGGACAGAGCAGCTTGAGCGCCTATAAAAGCTATTACAGAAGTAAGTGCACTTATTAAATCTTCCAACAGATTTTTCTTTAGTCATTAACATGGAAAAGACTTCCAAGACTCACAGATGATCCAGTGTAATACAAATGAATCAACCCAGTTTCTTTATTTCACTCATTACACACCGGATGTAGAAGCAGCTCCTATCAATCAAAACATTTCCTTTAGAAAATAAGGCGAAGAAAATATTTCTAGCTTGAGGTTGAACTGTGGGGTCTTTGGGGCTCTCTGAGCTGGCCTTTTTTCCCTCCAGATGTTTCATTACTCAATTTGGTAATATCAGTGTGAGAAAGGAGTAGGGTTTATGGAGGAGGAGGAGGAAGAGGAGGAGAAGGAAGAGGAAGAGGAGGAAGAGGAGGAGAAGGAAGAAGAAGAAGGAGATGGAGAAGGAGGAGGAAGAAGGAGGAGAACGAAGAGGAGGAAGAAGAGGAGGAAGAAGAAGAAGAAGGAGGAGGAAGAAGAAGAAGAAGGAGAAGAAGGAGGAGGAGGAGGAGGAAGAGGAAAGAAAGGAGGAGGAGGAGAAGGAAGAGGAGGAGAAGGAGAAGGAGGAGGAAGAAGAAGAAGGAGAAAGAAGAGGAGGAGGAGGAGGAAGAGAAGGAGGAGGAAAGAAAGGAGGAGGAGGAAGAGGAGGAGGAGGAGGAGGAAGAAGGAGGAGGAGGAGGAGGAAGAGGAGGAGGAAAGAAAGGAGAAGGAGGAAGAAGAAGGAGGAGGAAGAAGGAGGAGAAGGAAGAGGAGGAGAAGAAAGAAAGAAAGAAAGAAAGAAAGAAGGAAAGAAAGAAAGAAAGAAAGAAAGAAAGAAAGAAAGAAAGAAAGAAAGAAAGAAAGAAACTTATAGAGGAGAATATTTGCAGCCCAGGACTGAATTGCAGAATCTTTGGTGCTCTTGAGCTTGGCAGTTTTTTTGCAGATGTTTCACCAGCCAACGTCTTCACTAAGGACGTGTCTGAATGGTTGTAATGTCTGAATGGACTACTGGTAACCAACCTGCTTTGTCACACAATCTGCAAAGTCCCAGGAAGTGAGATCTGGCTGCAGGAACCTCTTATGTCCGTTCCAAAGTCAACTTCTTGTGATAGATTCGGTACAATGCCTTGGAACTACCACCGTGCAGGAGCCTTGCCTTTCCTTCTCCAAATGTGTATCCCCCCTTCATGAGCGACACGGTGCAACGACAGCCGTCGTATGTGTCCTGCCTACAAGGCTCTCCTCTCCAGCAGAGCCGTAGGGACGCAGGGGACAAATAAGCCCTAATCAACAGCTGGTGGTTCCCCCACCCCCCTTTGTCCTTCCTCAACTGCTTCTCCCACCCCCCTTGGCAAGGCCTGCTGTCAGCTGCGCATTCCCTCACATTGGCGCAGGGGGTCTTTTCAAACGAAGGTTTTGTGTTCAGCGTGTTACTCTCAGCACGCCAAATGCTTTCATCCCTGGGACCTTTCCATTGGCTCCTGGAACTGTCACATTGTGCAGTTTTGTTTCCTTGCCTGTGGTGCATCAAATCGGGGAAGAAGGAACTGAGCAATGCTACGTTGGTTTGGAACATAAAAAAAAAAAAATGCATTTTGCGCAACAGATCTCCTCCTTGTGGGCAGCTGTTTTCCCGAACTGCTTCGGCTTTGCCATCTGCAGGCAGGGAGGGAACCAAAAGGAGCATTTTCCAGTTTTTACCAAGGAAAACGGATGGCTGATTCCTTTGACAGGTGTCATCGCAGTGATCAGGTGCCCAGGCAACTGGTTCTTTTTGGATCCAGAGTCTGTGAACACTCCAGAAAGTAAAGGGTTTTTAAGCTTTACTACTATTATTATTATTATTATTATTATTATTATTATTATTATTATTATTATTATTATTATTATTATTATTATCATCATCAACAACAACAACAACAACAATAATAATAATAATAATAATAATAATAATAATAATAATAATAATAATAATAATAATAATAAA
>NW_015389602.1:93183-96001 GCF_001527695.2 Protobothrops mucrosquamatus
GGAGGAGGAGGAGGAGGAGGAGGAGGAGGAGGAGGATGACTGTGGAACCCTTGGTGCTCTCTGAGCTTGCTTGTTTTCTTGCAGACATTTCATTACCCTAACAGAAAAGAGCAACAAAGATGATTAGGGGACTGGAGGCAAAAGCATATAAGGAAAGGCTGCTGGAATTGGGTATGTCTAGTTTAATGAAGAGAAGGACGAGGGGGGACATGATAGCAGTGTTCCAGTGTCTCAGGGGCTGCCCCAAAGAAGTGGAACAACCTGCCTCCAGAAACGGTGAAGCTGGATTACCATATTTCATTACTGCAATAATGCAAATTGTCCTATTGCATCACAGTCTAGTTTGGAAGCATCCCTGCTTCGGACAGGAAGGCGGTTGCAGAGAGTGGTGAGGATGGCAGAAAAGATCATTGGCAGTTTCCTCCCTTCCATCCAGGACATAGCACAGAAGCGCTGCTTGAGCAGGGTCTGCAGGATTGTCTGGGATGCTACACATCCTCTTCATGATCTGTTTTCCTTGTTACCTTCTGGGAGGAGGGGGCTTCGCAGTATCCGAAGCAGAACATCCAGATTCAGTCACAGTTTTGTTTCATATAGCATCAACCTTGTGAACTCTCAAGCTTCCTCTTTCCACTATGTGTTCAAAATGGACAGTGATTATACACACACACACACACACACACACACGTGTGTGTATGTGTATATGTGTAATATATATGGGTGTAGGTGTACATATATGTGTATGCATATGGCATGGCATATGTATATGTGTGTTATGTATGTGTATGGGTAGATATATACTTTCTTTTAGAGCAGGCAACAGAATTTTATTTTTAATGTGTGCCAGTGTGCCCAAAGTAAAAACATGACAATAAAGGTTATCCTATCCTACCCTATTCTCTCCTATCCTATCCATCTTATATTCTATATCGTATCCTTTATACCTTATATCCTATATGCTACCCTTTATATCTTATATCCTATATCCTATCCTTTATATCTTATATCTTATATCTTATATCCTGTGGAAAGTCAGTCCCCCCAGAGAAGAAAATATTAAAACGGCAGAATATTATATTTCCTCAAAGGATCTTAAAGAGGCAGAAAAGCATGCCCAGTTTTTTTTAATAGCCCCAAGTCTCCCCCAAGCAGAAACCAGCACTGTAGAAATGCAGATGTAATAATCCATTCAGGAAGGTTGGAGCCCTCCAGCTAGAAGCTTAGGAAGACAAAGACACCTAAAATCTACATACCCCACCCAAACTCTAAGACAGGACATAATAGGATTAACCCACAGATGCCAAAGGGGCAGACTCAGATTCAGATCAAAAGTACATGACATAGGAAATACAAAGCCTCAAACAGGAACAGGAAACAACCTCAAGAGGCCCAGAGGGTATAAAAACCCACTCCCTACATGTGCTCTCTCTCTTTTTTTCTTCCAGAGCCATCTTTCTGTCTGGCTCTCCTCTTCAATAAACTGCAACCTTCTTTCTAAAGCAGGCACCATGTTATTTATTCCCGGCTTGGACTGAACCATGATGAAGACTTTTCCTTCAACAATCCTATATCCTATATCCTCTCATCTCATCCCATCCTATTGTCTATGGAGATTCTCAGTCATCCAGGTCACGGTTGTCTCAAACGTGCTTTTTTTTCCAAAAGGCAACTGGACTTTCTTGTTTTTTTCCCCTTCAGAAATATTTTGCTTCTCATCCAAGAATTGAAGAATTGAACTGAACTGCAAAGAAGCTTTTTGGATGAGAAATGAAACGTTTTCAAAGAAAAGAAAAAAACCCAAGAAAGTCCAGTTGACTTTTTTAAAAAAACAACAACAAGAACACTCTTTTAAGACAAGCTGGATGACCCTGGAGATTTTAGATCTTTTTCAGGATGGAAAGCTTGTTTTGTTTAGCATAAAAGGAACATGAAGTGGCATCGGAGGGCAAAGACATCCAATGTAATAAAATAGCAGGGACCAATCAGTTTCTAAGCAAGAGGTGAGCATTATTTGCAGAGGCTAATTATGACCTTTTTACTTGCTTCTCGGTTGGCAGTTCGAATTATGTGACGACGGCTGGCGCCAGCCCACAGCATTCCAGGTTTCCTGGAGTTGCAGCTTGATTTCAGGAGATCTATTGTGTTCTTGGTGTCCCTGCAGACATATTTCCCCCCCCCCCTGCAAACTGATAATGGAATATCTGCAGGAACAGAACACCAAGAATCAACCCTCAAATTATATAAAGTCTCAACTTTGGGGGGGGGAAATCTTTGGTGTAATTTCAACAACATAAGTTTATCCTGACTATCTGTTTGTTTGTTTTTTTTAAAAAAAACAGTTCCTCAAACAAAGATGATTAGGGGACTGGAGGCTAAAACATATAAGGAACAGCTGCTGGAATTGGGTATGTCTAGTTTAATAAAGAGAAGGACGAGGGGGGACATGATAGCCGTGTTCCAATATCTCAGGGGCTGCCACAAAGAAGAGGGAGTCAGGCTATTCTCCAAAGCGCCTGAAGGCAGGACAAGAAGCAACGGGTGGAAACTAATCAAGGAGAGAAGCAACCTAGAACTAAGGAGAAACTTCCTGACGGTTGGAACAATTAACCAGTGGAAAAACCCGCCTCCAGAAGCGGTGAATGCGCCAACACTGGAAGTTTTTAAGAAGAAACTGGACAGCCATTTGTCCGAAATGGTATAGGGTTTCCTGCCTGAGCAGGGGGTTGGACTAGATGACCTCCAAGGTCCCTTCCAACTTTATCATCATCATCATCATCATCATCATCATCATCATCATCATCATCATCATCATCATCAT
>NW_015389602.1:96238-100353 GCF_001527695.2 Protobothrops mucrosquamatus
GAAATGGTATAGGGTTTCCTGCCTGAGCAGGGGGTTGGACTAGATGACCTCCAAGGTCCCTTCCAACTTTATCATCATCATCATCATCATCATCATCATCATCATCATCATCATCATCATCATCATCATCATCATCATTATTATTATTATTATTATTATTATTATTATTATTATTATTATTATTATTATTATTATTATACCTTAAGTTTATGTCCACACTTACAACAAGTGTTGTCATGTTCATTCAAATAAGTGAAAAAGAAGACAGAGTAAACAGATTTTCCTAAGTTTAAGAGTTCACAGATGTTCTGAATTCTATGTAGTAGAAAGATTGTAATAGTTCTAGACAGAATAGTCAAGTTCAGGAAGGGTCACACTGACAATCAGTGTAACTACAGCCAAGGCTATAATTTTCCCAGTTGTAAAATATGGTTGTGAAAAGCTGGAACATGAAGAAAAAAAAAGTGGGGAGGAATGAAAATGGTTGCTTTTGAATTGTGATGTGAGAGAAAATTGGCAAGAATACCTTGGACTTCTAGTAGAGCAAATTGTAGAGTATTAGTTGAAGTACAACTGGATTTCATTTTTGAATAAAGAAGCATAATTTTTAATATTTTGGAGACCAAAAGCAAAGACTTCAGACATTAGAGAAGACACTGATGTTTGGAAAAAATAGAAGGTAATTGGGAAAAAAAGATTGACAGAAAACAAGTTGACTAGAACAGGGGTCCCCAGCCCCCAGTCCGTGGACGGTACCGGGCCACAGCATGCCAGCAACTGGTCCATAGAAACAAGAAAAGCCCCATCCGTGGGATGCAGGCAGCACACAAAACCACGCACACTCCGGTCCGCAGAAAAACCTTTTTCCAAGGAACTAGTCCCTGGTGCCCAAAAAGTTGGGTACCTCTGGCCTAGAATCTAGATAATATCACTAAAGATACTGACGTAAGCTTACAAGAATTCAGAGTGGCATTTATTGATGGGCAATTGTGGCAAAATGTTATTCATTAGATTGTGAAGAGTCAGAAACAACTAAATGACTGAACAACAACAGCCACATAGATTTACTTGCTGATAAATCCATGATTGATTTCTTTTATCTTCCTGTTGGAGACAAAGTAACACAAATGTCCAATGTTCTTACTATAGATTTTCACAAATCATCTAGTTCAGTGGTTCCCAACCTTTTCTATACCCTGCACCCCTAGAATGCTTCTAATATATTCTCGCCCCGCCTTACAAAAGTTCAAAATAACAGCAACAAATTATGTATATACACTATAATTTTGAAAACCCAAGTTTTCGCTCCCCCTGGAATATCGTCTCGTACCCTCAGGGAGTGCGGGTACTCCTGGTTGGGAACCCCTGATCTAGTTAGTTAATTGTTGACAATGTCCATTTTGCTCTATGAGTTCATGGTGACCTCACCCTAACCATAAGTGGAATATTCCTCCAATGGGATTTTCCCATATATTTTACCAAGAAACATAGATAGGGCAGCCTACAAACGTCAGTGCCCTCCTAATCATACCCAAGCACTCTGAATTTATTGGTGATGTCCATTTTGCTGTATGACTTCATCATGAGCTAACCCTAACCCTAAGTGGAATATTCCTCCAATGAGATTTTTCCATGTATTTTACCAGGAAACATAGGGCAGCCTACAAAGGTCAGTGCCCTATCTATGTTTCCTGGTAAAATACATGGGAAAATCCCATTGGAGGAAAATTCCACTTAGGGTTAGGATTTGGTCAACATGAACTCATACAGCAAAATGGACATCGCCAACAAACTCGGAGTGCTTGGGTATGGTTAGGAGGACACTGGGTTTTCTAGGCTGCCCTATCTATGTTTCCTGGAAAAATACATGGGAAAATCCCATTGGAGGAAAATTCAACTTAGGGTTAGGATTTGGTCAACATGAACTCATACAGCAAAATGGACATCGCCAACAAACTCGGAGTGCTTGGGTATGGTTAGGAGGACACTGGGTTTTCTAGGCTGCCCTATCTATGTTTCCTGGAAAAATACATGGGAAAATCTCATTGGAGGAAAATTCCACTTAGGGTTAGGGTTAGGTCACCATGAACTCATACAGCAAAATGGACATCGCCAACAAACTCAGAGTGCTTGGGTATGGTTAGGAGGGCACTGGGTTTTCTAGACTGCCCTAACTATGTTTCCTGGTAAAATACATTGGAAAATCCCATTGGAGGAAAATTCCACTTAGGGTTAGGGTTAGGTCACCATGAACTCATACAGCAAAATGGACATCGCCAACAAACTCAGAGTGCTTGGGTATGGTTAGGAGGGCACTGGGTTTTCTAGGCTGCCTTATCTATGTTTCCTGGAAAAATACATGGGAAAATCCCATTGGAGGAAAATTCCAATTAGTGTTACGGTTCGGTCCCCATGAACTCAGAGAGCAAAATGGACACCGCTAACAAATTCGGAGTTTTTGTCTATGGTTAGGAGGGCACTGACTTTTCTAGGCTGCCCTATCTATGTTTCCTGGTAAAATAAATGGAAAAATCCCATTGGAGGAAAATTCCACTTAGGGTTAGGGTTAGGTCACCATGAACTCAGAGAGCAAAATGGATATCGCCAAAAAACTCGGAGTGCTTGGGTATGGTTAGGAGGGCACTGACCTTTCTAGGCTGCCCTATCTATGTTTCCTGGTAAAATGCATGGAAAAATCCCATTGGAGGAAAATTCCACTTAGGGTTAGGTTAGGTCACCATGAAAACGGAGAGCAAAATGGACATTGCCAACAAACTTGGAGTGCTTGGGTATGGTTAGGAGGGCACTGACCTTTCTAGGCTGCCCTATCTATTTTTCCTGGTAAAATACATGGAAAAATCCCATTGGAGAAAAATTCCACTTAGGGTTAGGGTTAGGTCACCATGAACTAAGAGAGCAAAATGGACATCGCCAAAAAACTCGGAGTGCTTGGGTATGGTTAGGAGGGCACTGGGTTTTCTAGGCTGCCCTATCTATGTTTCCTGGTAAAATACATGGGAAAATCCCATTGGAGGAAAATTCCACTTAGGGTTAGGGTTAGGTCACCATGAACTCATACAGCAAAATGGACATCGCCAACAGACTCGGAGTGCTTGGGTATGGTTAGGAGGGCATTGACCTTTCTAGGCTGCCCTATCTATTTTTCCTGGTAAAATACATGGGAAAATCCCATTGGAGGAAAATTCCACTTAGGGTTAGGGTTAGGTCACCATGAACTCAGAGAGAAAAATGGAAATCACCAACAGACTCGGAGTTCTTGGGTATGGTTAGGAGGGCACTGACCTTTCTAGGCTGCCCTATCTATGTTTCCTGGTAAAATACATGGGAAAATCCCATTGGAGGAAAATTCCACTTAGGGTTAGGGTTAGGTCTCCATGAACCCATACAGCAAAATGGACATTGCCAAAAAACTCAGAGTGCTTGGGTATGGTTAGGAGGGCACTGGGTTTTCTAGACTGCCCTATCTATGTTTCCTGGAAAAATACATGGGAAAATCCCATTGGAGGAAAATTCCACTTAGGGTTAGGGTTAGGTCACCATGAACTCATACAGCGAAATGGACATCGCCAACAAACTCGGAGTTCTTGGGTATGGTTAGGAGGGAACTGGGTTTTCTAGGCTGCCCTATCTATGTTTCCTGGTAAAATACATGGGAAAATCCCATTGGAGGAAAATTCCACTTAGGGTTAGGGTTAGGTCACCATGAACTCAGAGAGCAAAATGGACATCACCAAGAGACTCGGAGTTCTTGGGTATGGTTAGGAGGGCACTGACCTTTCTAGGCTGCCCTATCTATGTTTCCTGGTAAAATACATGGGAAAATCCCATTGGAGGAAAATTCCACTTAGGGTTAGGGTTAGGTCACCATGAACTCATACAGCAAAATGGACATCACCAACAAACTCGGAGTTCTTACGTTTGGTTAGGAGGGCACTGGGTTTTCTAGGCTGCCCTATCTATCTTTCCTGGTAAAATACATGGGAAAATCCCATTGGAGGAAAATTCCACTTAGGGTTAGGGTTAGGTCACCATGCACTCAGAGAGCAAAATGGACATCACCAACAGACTCGGAGTGCTTGGGTATGGTTAGGAGG
>NW_015389602.1:103045-104106 GCF_001527695.2 Protobothrops mucrosquamatus
GAGAGCAAAATGGAGATCACCAACAGACTCGGAGTGTTTGGGTATGGTTAGGAAGGCACTGACCTTTCTAGGCTGCCCTATCTATGTTTCCTGGTAAAATACATGGGAAAATCCCATTGGAGGAAAATTCCACTTAGGGTTAGGGTTAGGTCACCATGAACTCAGAGAGCAAATTGGACGTCGCCAACAGACTCGGAGTTCTTGGGTATGGTTAGGAGGGCACCGGGTTTTCTAGGTTGCCCTATCTATGTTTCCTGGTAAAATACATGGGAAAATCCCATTGGAGGAAAATTCCACTTAGGGTTAGGGTTAGGTCACCATGAACTCAGAGAGCAAAATGGACATCGCCAATAAACTCGGAGTTCTTGGGTATGGTTAGGAGGGCACTGGGTTTTCTTGGCTGCCCTATCTATGTTTCCTTGTAAAATACATGGGAAAATCCCATTGGAGGAAAATTCCACTTAGGGTTAGGGTTAGGTCACCATGAACTCAGAGAGCAAAATGGACATCGCCAACAAGTTCGGAGTGCTTGGGTATGGTTAGGAGGGCACTGGGCTTTCTAGGCTGCCCTATCTATGTTTCCTGGAAAAATACATGTTAAAATCCCATTGGAGGAAAATTCCACTTAGGGTTAGGGTTAGGTCACCATGAACTCAGAGAGCAAAATGGACATCACCATCAGACTCGGAGTGCTTGGGTATGGTTAGGAGGGCACCAGGTTTTCTAGGTTGCCCTATCTATGTTTCCTCGTAAAATACATGGGAAAATCCCATTGGAGGAAAATTCCACTTAGGGTTAGGGTTAGGTCACCCTGAACTTATACAGCAAAATGGACATTGCCAACAAACTCGGAGTGCTTGGGTATGGTTAGGAGGGCACTGACCTTTCTAGGCTGCCCTATCTATGTTTCCTGGAAAAATACAAGGGAAATCCCATTGGAGGAAAATTCCACTTAGGGTTAGGGTTAGGTCACCATGAACTCATACAGCAAAATGGACATCGCCAACAAACTCGGAGTGCTTGGGTATGGTTAAGAGGGCAGTTACCTTTCTAGGCTGCCT
>NW_015389602.1:108262-109273 GCF_001527695.2 Protobothrops mucrosquamatus
TTCTAGGCTGCCCTATCTATGTTTCCTGGAAAAATACATGGGAAAATCCCATTGGAGGAAAATTCCACTTAGGGTTAGGGTTAGGTCACCATGAACTCAGAGAGCAAAATGGACATCACCAACAGACTCGGAGTGCTTGGGTATGGTTAGGAGGGCACTGACCTTTCTAGGCTGCCCTATCTATGTTTCCTGGTAAAATGCATGGAAAAATCCCATTGGAGGAAAATTCCACTTAGGGTTAGGTTAGGTCACCATGAAAACGGAGAGCAAAATGGACATTGCCAACAAACTTGGAGTGCTTGGGTATGGTTAGGAGGGCACTGACCTTTCTAGGCTGCCCTATCTATGTTTCCTTATAAAATACATGGGAAAATCCCATTGGAGGAAAATTCCACTTAGGGTTAGGGTTAGGTCACCATGAACTCATACAGCAAAATGGACATCGCCAAAAAACTCGGAGTGCTTGGGTATGGTTAGGATGGCACTGGGTTTTCTAGGTTGCCCTATCTATGTTTCCTCGTAAAATACATGGGAAAATCCCATTGGAGGAAAATTCCACTTAGGGTTAGGGTTAGGTCACCCTGAACTCATACAGCAAAATGGACATTGCCAACAAACTCGGAGTGCTTGGTTATGGTTAGGAGGGCACTGACCTTTCTAGGCTGCCCTATCTATGTTTCCTGGAAAAATACAAGGGAAATCCCATTGGAGGAAAATTCCACTTAGGGTTAGCGTTAGGTCACCATGAACTCATACAGCAAAATGGACATCGCCAACAAACTCGGAGTGCTTGGGTATGGTTAAGAGGGCAGTTACCTTTCTAGGCTGCCCTATCTATGTTTCCTGGTAAAATACATGGGAAAATCCCATTGGAGGAAAATTCCACTTAGGGTTAGGGTTAGGTCACCATGAACTCATACAGCAAAATGGACATTGCCAACAAACTCGGAGTGCTTGGGTATGGTTAGGAGGGCACTGGGCTTTCTAGGCTTCCCTATCTTTGTTTCCTGG
>NW_015389603.1:0-33401 GCF_001527695.2 Protobothrops mucrosquamatus
AGTTCTCGCCTACATCGTCCATATAGGACGACTCGGGAACTCAACTCCTACCCCGGGCAGCTCACTGATCCCCTTATGCCCAGGGGAAAGGTATCAAGCCGTTTGACAGCAGATGCTGGCTGTCAAACCGGCTTTTACGCAAAACAGGCGGGAGGCAGCAAACAGCTGCGACCAGCGAAATCGCCTGCCACCGGAAGTCAATCAAAAATCTTTTTAATCTTTCTGCTATTATTGAAGCAAAAATGTCACGTTTAATAGGGATATTGGTCTATAATTTTTTATCTGTGTCATGTCTGAATCTTCTTTGGGTATTAAAGTAATGTTGGCTTTGGTATTTGGTATTTTAGCCTCTAAAAGTACCTCTAAAAGTACCTCATTACATAATTCTTTCTAATGGGCTTAATGTATCTTGCAGGCATTTATAAAACTCTGCAGGTAGCCCATCTGGACCTGGGGTCTTATTATTTTTTTGCCTTTTTATGGTCTCCGTTACCTCCATCATTGATATTTTTCATTTAGCATGTTTTGAATGTTCTCTGAAATATTTGGTAAGTCAGCTTTTTTATGTATTGCTTTATTTTTTCTTGAGAAGTTTCTTCTGTGTCGTAAAGTGTCTCATAAAAGTCTTTGTTTATTTTTTTAATTATGTCATTTTGGAATTGTAAATCGCCTTTTGAATCTTGCAATTTATTTATCAATTTTTTCTTTTTCTTTTTTCAGTTTGTATGCTAACTATCTACCCAGTTTATTAGCATTTTCAAAAAAGTTTTGTTTTGCCCTTTTAATTTTTTGGGCCATTTTTTCAGCCTCTGCTAAGTTTAATTTATGTTTTATTATTTCATTTGCTTTTTAAAAGTTTTCTTTTGTGGATCGCTTTGTAGTTCTGATTCCAATTTTATAAATTCCTCCTTTAACTTCATTTGTTGTTGCTTTTTTTCTTTATTCTTTTTCGCCATGTAAGTTATAGCCAAACCTCTAAAGTATGCTTTAGCTGTATCCCACACATTTTGAAGCAATGTCTCTTCTTTTTTGTTTATTTTAAAGAAAAAATCCATTTCCTTTGTTGCTATTTGTATAAATTCTTTCCCTTTCAGTAAAGGTTGATTCAGAGATCATCTTAGTTTTTTCTTAGCTCTTCTCCAAGTCATCTTTATCAGATTATGGTCTGCCCATATATTGGTTTCTATCTTGATCTCTTGTATAATCATGTTTAATTCAGGGCATATCCATATCATATCAATTCTGGGCCATGATTTGTGCCTGTCTGAGTAAAATATATATTGTGATTTTTTGGGGGGTTCTTTTCTCTCCATATATCCTGTATACAGATTTCTTCTGCCATTTTAAAGAAAGTCTTAGGTAGTATATTCCTTCCTTTCCCCCTATTTTACTACTTCTGTAATCCAGCTTCCCGTCTACAATTGCATTAAAGTTTCCCATTAAGCAATTATTTTGATATTCCAATTCCACTATTTTTATGTAATTTTTCATACAATTCTTCTTGTTTGTTATTAGGTGCTAGCATCAGTATCTGTTTTTGATTTATCATTATTTCCATCATTAATATTCTTCCCTCTTCATCTGCATAGATTTGTTTGGGGTTCATTGTCTCTTTAATATATAAAACTATTCCTCTTTTCTTTTGTTGTGTTAATGTGAAGTGGAGTTTCCCAATTTTCAGTTGTTCCAACAGTTTATAGTGTTGTTTTTTAATATCTGTTTCTTAGAGACAAATTATATCAATTTTTAATTTTTGTAGTTATGTAAAAAAAAATTCTTTTTGCGGGGGAGTTCAATCCATTTATATTCATTGAGAGGATCCCATTTTCCTTCTCCATCTCCTTCAGTTATATTTAGGTTTTATTTTCCTAGTTGTTCTTATCTGTCTCTGTTCTCTTGCTTTTGCCCCTTCTTCTATGTTTGTGTTTTCTGTTTCTTCTTCTTCCCTTGGTTTGGCTGCTCTTTCTATTGCTATGTCTTCCTGTTTTTTTGCTTCTCTCTCTGCATGAAATTCCGGACTTTCCCCTTCCAAAAAAGCTCTGTAACTCTCATAGAACTCCATTGCCTTGAGTACAGTGTCTAATCTGTATCTTTTCATGTCCCAATTAATTAAAATCCCTTCTGGAATCAACCATCTACAATTCACTCCTTTTTCTAATAATTTTCTAGTCAGGAATTGGTATTCTCTTCGTGAATCTCTTATCTTCCTGTGGATCTGCTTCAACACTACAATTTCCTTTTCTTTGTAATACTGAGGATCATCTCTCGCTTTTCTCAATATCTCATCTCTTATAGATTTTTTGACGAATCTAACATGTACTTCTCTAAGGACTTTATTTCTCCTTGCATAGCTTGAATTGACTTGAAATATCTGGTCTATCTCTCCTTCCATTTCCTGTTTCCTGATTTCCAGTGCTTTGGCCAATAGCTCTGTCATCAAGTCCGCAGAGTCCTCTTCCTTGTCTTCTGTTATGTTTTGAAATCTTAAAAAATAAGATACCTTTTCTATTTCCAAAACTGCCATTGAATCTTCCTATTCTCTATTTGCCTGCATCAGCCTCTGATTTTCATCTTTTATTTCTTCCATCTTCTGATCATCTTTACTGATTTGTCTTCTATTTTCTGAATTCTTTGTTCATTCTTTGTAACCATTTGTCAGAAGCTTTCTAGTTGAGAGTTTACGTTTTGAATTTCTTGATTCATTTTATCAAGATTGTCTTTTGTCTCCTCATGATTTTTCCTTGTATCTTCTTTGTGAGAGGAGATTGCCTCTTGGATTGCTTGTAATGCCATCTCCTTCTGAAAATTGTTAGATTTTTCTTGTTGAAGCATTGATTTGATTGATCTCTGATACACAGGGCTTGCAGAAATGAAGGAAGGGGCTGAGGGTGTTTTCTTGCCAGTTTTAGCTAAATTTGGAACACTCATTTTTTTTCCACCCCCAAATCTTTTATCAGCTCTAATACTTTTGCCAAATGCCTACCTTAAACAAAACCGTTAATCTTATATTCAATACCACAATATATCATTTAAATTTGTCTTAAATAACTCTTATAGTTCTTGTCTCTAGTCTCTGTAATCCAATAAAAGAGAGAACAAAGGAAAAAGATTTGTAATCCACTTCTGTTTGTGAGGCTCACTTCTGGAGCAGTTGTCCAAAATCCAAGGTTATCGCTGAGTCAGAATTTATAATCCACAAGGTCCTACTATTCAAAGTTAATAGTCCATTGGGCCTTCTCTGAGAGAAATCACCAACAATTGAGTTTCCAAATAGTTCTGAGATTAAAAATCTATAATCCAATAGGCTCACCAGGCAACAACAACAAGAAAAAAAAACAAAAGGAAAAAAATGCAGAGGGAAAAAAAAGTTTATAATCCACTTCTATCTTCCAACACCATCTCTAACCAATTGTCCCAAAATCCAGAATTGCCAATCTGCCAAGATTATAATCCAAAATGTCTTATTCTTGATAGTTCCTTACCATTCACTCTGTCTCTGAATGGTTTGTAAAGTTACAGGTCAAATACTATTTGTAATCCAAAGAAGCCAGATGGCTTCAAAATAGTTTGTAGTTTTAGTTGTAATCCATCCTGCAGAACAGACAGCCTAAGAAGTTTTTCTCTTTTTCCAGCTGCAATCTACAAGGCTATGAAGTTCAGAGGCATCAAAGGATTTAGTCTGTTATCTGTGTCTGGGCTTCAGGCCAAGTTCCCTCACCCTAGGCAAAATATAAACAGAACTTAGTGTAGTTCTTTTTTTTCACCACTAGATGTCATAAGGTGTCTGTTTTATAACTTTCCAGCCAGGATTTTTTTTATAAGGCTTTGTTCCGATACTCTCCAAGGAAAGTAATTTTTTTTAAAGTATTATAACTCCCTAAACTTTTTTCTCTCTGCTGTGTCCAAATTAATTTTATAGTCTTCTCTATTTTTCCCCAAGAAAGCTTAAACCGCCACTTTTATTCTGGGAGAAGGAGGGAAAAAAAGGGGGGGAACCCTCTTTACTTCTGGGAATTTCCTGGCTTTCAGGTCACTTTTTTCCAAGAACAGGTTTTAAAATCATAGAGGAAGGAAAATAATCTCACCCAGATTCAGACAGGTTGCTCACGCTTGTTAGATACCGCTTTTTTCTCCGGAGGTCAGCAACTTCTGACTGGCTGCATGGGTACAGCCAGTCTTTCTCCTGTTGGTTCTGAGGGCTTCCTTGAATCAAGTGGGTCAACCAGCATCTCCCCACGATCTGCAAGGGTCCCCTATTGCTTCGTCGCTTCTCCGGGGCAACTTCAGGCCCTTTTTGGGCCCCCAGCAGGAAGAAATCAGGCACGGGAGGCAGAGCCTTGCTTCTCTGCATCCGTTTCGCCACAATGTCAAAACAGGAAGTTCTGCTTCCATAGAATTTGATAGAGAATAGCATGGTTTACATTAGTCTGATCTTTTTAGGTGTAGACACAACACCAAAATAACATAATCATTAACCATAGGGATACAATAGAAGGGATTGCAAGTGGTATTTACCTTTCTAAATATCAGCATGGAGGAAGCCAGTTGGCCTTTCACTTGTAGGTTGTTCCACAACCCGTGTGCTGATATTTTGGGGAAATGTTCTTAAAATAGATTGAATAGCTCATTGGATCTGGCTTAAAGGTTGTATGTGAAATGGGTGCTAGTAATTGTGCAATGTCCTCTCCTGCAACATTCCCAACAGCATCTACAACAAACCATAATGACCCCAAAATGACATGCATTCACACTGGTATCACAACACAAGTTCTGCCTTTACTTGCATCATTATGTCTGATGCAACTAGATAAGTTGCAGCATTCATGTAATGAAGTTAAATAGCATTTGAAATTTATCCCCTACAGACCTTCTTCTTCTTTTTCCTGGTTTTCTATTTTCTTCCTATTAGACCTAGCATTCTGTGTTTATGTTTTCATTGATCAATTCATGATTGCCCACTAAGCTTTTTAAATTTAAAAATGTATGCATCATAAGCAAACCTTGGTTTCATACTGACCCTATTTAACTACAGTTCTGTACAATCAGCACAATCTGTTATTATAGAGAATATATTAAAATTAAAACAATGGATGTTTTGTCATTTTAATGTCTTGGCTCTCTCAGTGATTATTTAGCTAAATGTGCTGGATCCATTTACATATATACATATAGGTGTGTAGGCATACAGGATCATATACACACGCTCTCTGAAGACCTTTGATGATGTTTAATTTAAATGCTTCTTTGTTTCTGAAAGCACATAAGTGAAAGGAGGCTGTTTTTGATATCTCTCCAAAGGGTAGAAAAGGGCAGTTATTGAACATTTTCTCCACTGGAGAACTGTGACACATAATTTGGGATCAGGAGTATTAAAAAGCAGACCTTGCTTTTCTGAAACAGGCTCAGTACAGTAATTTGTATTACCTACCTACATAATGTTGTTTTCCATTTTAATGCTGCCCCTGAGGAAATATTTATTTTACATGCATCAGAACAAAAAGATTTCTGGTTTGCATAAAAGCCATTTCTGTCTTTGCAAGCTTAATTTACCTCAAAGTAATTGAGCTTCATGACATTTCTGGAATAAACAGTAAAGCGAAAAATTAACTGTGACCTGCAGGTATGAATGTGGACAGGGATGAATGGAGTCTTAGTTTGTCACAACAGGTGATAAGTATCTATATAAGCTCAGAGAATCCCTTGGAAAGAACAGTGGAACTTCCATTTTTCCATTATGAAGTAACGTTTCACTTCATAAATTTTACCATATTTATCTAACCATATAGAGATATTTCATGGAATGGACATTTCGTTTTTTTATGCTTAAGAACTGTACAGACACATGCAGGTCTTTTCTATCCCTCAAACAAGAAGCTCTATCCTCTCATCAATGCAGTTAGTAATGTAGTAGAATTTTTTCCTTTCTTTAATCAGAAAAGATCCATGTTTATAATCTGCATACATTTAACAATGAAATCATTCCCTTCCCTTCCTTTCCTCATCCAAGCAATTATTGATTTCCACACCGAACAAAAAAGTATCAGTTTGAAGCTGTGTTTGAAAATTATTTGGATTGTTCCTTTGGTATAACCTCTTGTTTCTTGAAACAAGACATCACTGAATGCAAAAGGCATGCATTACATCAATTCTAGTATGCATGCAGGGCCATCTGATTTATGATTGGATGTCAAAAGCCTACTGATATAATGGGTTCAGATCTTTGGTTAAAGATATATACCTTTCTCACCGACTTGTTGCAAAAGGAAAAGAAGAAAGAAGAGGAGGAAGAACAGATGGTCTCAGGAAGAGAATATGGTTAGTTTTTCTATGATCTAGTTGGAATGATGTAGCAGTCAGATTTTTATTCCTGTAGGAAAGTAGCCCTTCAGGGATGGACAAAGAGTTGAACACCCCTGTGTGAATGACTAGAGTCATAACTCAAGAACACTTCTTCCTATGTTCTGAGGATATAGATTACAGCAGAGGAGGAGACAGCAATTTAATTCTTCTATTCTTATACTCCATGGTCATACGTGGCTTTCATTCTCTCCTCCTGAGTAAATGGTTCCCTTTGAAAGGACTGAATCTCTAGTACACTATTTTCTTTGAGGAGGGGAAGGGGGAAATTAGAAAAAATGTATGATGTGACCTTTCATATATTCTAACCATCATGCAAATGTTAACATGCTATACTACCCTTCTTTACTTTATAAGAGTGTTGCGCATTTTAGAGCAACTGCTGGGTAATTCTGATGCCTTCTGGTCTGCAGCTGAGTATACCAGACAGCCTGACTTGTGAAGATGAGGTTGCTTGGCTGTTGTGATTTCCTCCTCCAAAAGAGGGTTAATACAGCCTCAGAACTGCTCTGAAAGAGCAGCAGGGAGCCACAGCAACTGGCAGGCACAGCTGGAATTAGAAATTCATAATGGAAGCAATTCTGGATGTGGCATGAAGAAAATTATAGGTTTGCCTTCAAATTCACATCACATGGATGTTTCTGTTGTTTCAGGGCCAGGCTGAAGGAACTTGTTAGACATTTTAGTTATTTTCAATATGTTCAAAATACATTTTCCCCCAGAAAAGCTTAGGGGTATTTCACATTGCTTTTTCCAGTTAATAGTTCCTCAACAATAGTTTGAAGGTGATTCATGGTCTTCCTTTCAGCCATCCCTGAAATGCTGAGTTTAAGCAGATAAGAATTACTGGTCTGCTGCAAGCTACCACATATTCTGGAAAAATAAAAATGACCACTCTCTTGGTCCAGAAAAATGGAACTCAGAAAGATTGCCTACAGTCCCCATCCACATTCTTCCTTTATGTTCTGTGTATTTGGATGGTTATATGGAAAACAATTGGAGCAATTCCTGTTTCATTGGGAGAAGAGCTGCAAAGTGGTCAAGTTGTCTTTCTCCTTGAAGTCAGTCTAAGACAAGAATCCCTGCAAATGGGTAAATGGATTGCCCACAAATTCCACAAGAACTGCAACGCAAGCAAACAAAAAATACAATCAAAATCTTCATTTTATTATGACTTCAAGAACATTACAGCTTAACCAAAACTGCATCTTTTCAGTTCCTCAACACATTTGACATCAGGGGACAACAGAGTTCTGGAATCCGTTTCAAACTAACACAGAGTCCTCCTGTGGAAGTATCTAGCTGGACCTGGCCAAAGTAGGAAGGTTTTGATTCAACAATGTCTCTTCATGGCTAAATAGAAGAGGAGGTCATTTTGACCAAATTTTCTTGCCCTATACAGAGTCCTTTTTTCTTTTAAATCTGCTCTGCAGGGCTGAAAGATTCCTAAGGCAGTGGGGAGATTGGCTCTGTGTGAATGAGTTTATTTATACAATGATGTCTATACTACCATATATCCAATGACTCTAGGTGATTGACAATGATATAAATATAACCCAAATAAAATAAAAGAATCACAAAAAACTGAAAGGAACATTGCAATAACACCCTGGTGTCTGTACAAAGAAAGTCTTTGGAACAATATAGCAAATATGCATTAGAATGTACATGAAATTACATTATTTCTCTTAGATTACATAATTTCTGTTTTCTAAAAGCAGGAATATTCTGAGAATTCCACCTGGAAATGCTACTAGTAGTGGAAGATATTTCTGCATGCAACTGATAAATCCAACTGCCCAAGAACATTAAATGGTTTTTGAAGTATAACACTAAAGTATGGCATTTAATTAATCTTGTTATCATACCTGGCGATTGCTCCATGGTTGAGCATGAATTGTTTAGAACTTCTGAAATTTATTAAATTGAGGAAAGTTACAGTGAAACATTAAATATTGTCCCTCCAGGACTGGGATGGATTGACCTCAAGGAAAAGTGTGGTGGGGGAAAAATGCCTATTACTGTATAGCAACGGATTACTGTGGGTTCAGACTGAAAATTTTCATTCTCATTGCTTTACCTGAAGAATCTTGGAAAATTTGGTTAAGGAACTGAGTTTCCAATAGTGGCGAATATCTGTAGCTCAGGTCTAGGATGAGGGTGAAGGTTCATTCTCCGAGCTTGTGGGTTGGTTCCTGAATGTTTTATTGCCTGGCTAGGTAACATCTTCAGCAGAGTTTAGGGAATGTCTGTGTCAGTGTTCTTCTGTTTATAAGGGCTTCAGGTGTGGGTGTGTCAAGTGAGGGTCTATGATGAGTTTTGTGATGGGTCAGGTGTGAATCATCAGTGAGTCTTGTGATGGGGAAGTCACATCAGGTCAGGGTCATTGGGAGGTGAACTGCTGTGGCAGAAAGGGGGCTTGCATGGGTTGGTTGAGGGTCGGTGCTGTCTCTGGTTGGCTGTGTTGGATTGGTTGATTTGGATTCCGAAGGGTTCGTAGCCTGGTTGTAGGTCAATGTGTCTGTTGATGGAATTGCTTGTGGAGTGTCAGGCTTCAATGAACTCACAAGCATGGCGGGTGGTAGCATGACCAATGATTTTTGTGTTGCTTCAATCGAACTGGTGCTGCCTGGTGTCAGTGTGATAGAAATAAAGGATTTGGGATTGTGACATTTGACTGCCAGCTGGTGTTTGTGAATCCTGTTTTTTAATTGACGTGATGTTTGTCCCATATAGAATTGGTTGCAATCGTTACAGTTGATTTTGTAGATTACATTGTTTCTTTCATCCTTCTGTATCTTGTCTTTGGTTCTGGATAATTCCAGGTGTAGTTTGGTTGTGGGTTTGTAGGCTATTGCTATTCCTAGGGGTTGGAGAATTCTGGCTGTCATTTTCGACACCCCTTTTGTGTATGGTAGGGTTAATTTTTGTATGTTGATTGGCTGTGCCATTGTGTTCTAGTTTGGGTGCTGTATTTTGGAATATGGAATTTTTGGGATAACTGTTATGGAGAAAGATGTCAAGTAGCCATTTCTCTTCTGTTTTTCTCAGTGTTGTGGTACTACAATGTGTCCTGACCCTTTTGAACAGGGTCTAGACACAGTTCCTTTTGTGTGCAGTGGGGTGGTTGATTGAGAAGCTGAGGATCTGGTCTGTGTGTGTAGGTTTGCTAACACTGAAAACAAGACGAAAGCCTTGAATCTTGGAGACATAGACAATCACACTTATATAAAGTTTCACAATTGTTTTGAATATTAGCAAAGCTGTCAATAGCTTTTTAGACACATTTCTATGTCAAGAGTGCTAATTTCATAGTATCCTAACAATAGAATACAATAGCCCATACCAACTTCTCCCAAAAATTTATCCAGCTCTTTTAGTTTTCAGAATTTACTTTCAGACACTTTGTCACAGTTTGCTAACTTATTAACTATTTGCACTTTTATACGAAAGATTTGAATATGTCACAAAGGCTGCCTTCTGTAATTTCTCCTTTCTTACAATTTCTAGATCTTGCTGTCTTCCTCTGTGCAAGAAAATTTAGGTTGGCAATTCAAATGATTCAGGCATATGGAAAATGAAAATCCAAATTGGAAGCACCTAACTGATTTTTAAACAAAAGGAGGAGGTGTGTATGTGCTGGGGGGGGTGGAGGATGGGGATATTTTTTTAAAAAAAAAATGTCTGTAGGAAAAATAGTTATTCATGAGTTCCACGCTAGTTTTAGTGGATTGTGAACTGAATTAGATAGCAGAATCATTAAAGGCAAAGCATAGAATTTAATTCTAGCCTGCCTCTCATCATAACTAGAGCAACTATCTGCATCTTACTTTTTTTTAAAAAAATGAATATAGTGGAATTTAAAATAACAAATGCTAATGAGTATGGAAACAGATGCTTCTGCATCTGAAGTTGTGTAATATATTGCATTGCTATCTACTTGGACATAAGGAAATTAAAGATGTAAATATTTACATAAAAAGCTATTTATCATCCATGATTCCAGGCTTCTTCTTTCAGGGAGACAATGCTTGCTCATCCAACCCTTTCTTTGCTTTGTACCATACATTCCAACATAAATCCTCCACTAGGAGGGTAAACTGGAGGGAGAAGTAGAAGTATTTCCAGAATGGATATCATATCTCATTTGTCTGAGATAATGCCAGAAATTTGGGAGGTGAAGATAAGGAAAGGTCTGAATTGTATCATGGGTAATAATGTTAAATAAGTCAGAAATGATGGAATAATGATGGAATAATAAATAATTAACAAACATTGCCATTTTGTTCTCCTTTCTTACCAGGGAATGCATTTATGGGAAATGGACGTGAAACAAAGATGTTTGTGAAAAATGTCTAGAAAGCAAAGGTACTTTTTAGTGCTATTTCACATTGGTGGTTCCTTCTTGTGATAAGAATGGACCATTCTTGGGTATAGGGCTGCGAATGTTTGTACCATACACTTTGAAACATGGTTTCCTTCAGATCAGCCTTGACTCTTGTAATTTCATGGGAACATCCATTTATCTTTCTTGACAATAGCATAAAAATAGTTTGCCATTACTTACTTCTGAGTTAATGTTTAATTTTTAGCCAACAGTTTTGACTATATTAAAAATGACTCTCGCTATGTTCATCATTTTATACAACCATCCTTTGTTTCTCCAAACATTATCCATTGGTCCAGGAGATAATGCATTACAGTCATACTTCTTAGCAGCTTCTCTCTTATAAAAGACTAGTAGTCTTGTGTTTCAAGTGTGAAAAGCATATCTTGAGTATCCTTTATGTGGGGCATGGTTAAAATGACCCAAGAGCAAGCTAATACAGTAGTGGAAAACTAATCTTACATCCAAACTGCTGAATCTCCTTGATCATAAGGTGGAAATCAGAACAGGAATTGAGATCCCATGAATAACAATGCAAGCAAAGACCCAGAGGAATCAAAGCTACAATGCTTTTACAACTCTCTGGTTTCTTTCATGAGCATATTCAAATAATTTCTGAATTCTATTGCCTGTATTGTAACACACTATAAAGCAGTCTCTGGGTGCTAGAAATGTTTAACATGGTATTCTGCTGCTGGTGTAATAGTCACAGTGGGGTTTAGCATAGCACGGAGGTTTTTAAGATTCTTTATTTGCGTTCTTTAAAAGTTAACTTTTCTAATTTCAGATGTTATGGATACCTTCTCCCAAAGCAAGGTTTCTGCCAACTTGGTGATTGAATAAGACTGAGTAATGGTTATACAATGTCTAGAATATTGATGTATAATTTCATTATCACTGCTATTGCAATTTGCTACAAATTTTCTTTTTTAATTCTTATATGAAGCACTGTTCTAGTAAATGTTATGCTCAAACATGTTTTACACACAAATATAAAGAGACAGATTGGGGGAGAAGGAGAAAGGGAGAGAGAGAAAAGAAGAAACATGCATTGTTCTGATGAGTCTTGAGAAAGTTAAATCTGAAGAATGGAAAGAGGATAATGGGACATGGATTCTGGATATTTCATTGTGAAAGCAAAAAGGCCTAAATATAGAGTGAAGCTTGGAGGAAATGATGTCATTAAAAACAAATATAGAGTAGGGTAGATGTAGGGACAAATGGAAAACTTCAGCCATGTACAAGTTACATTGAATACAGATCTTTCATATACCATAATATAAGTTAAACACAATTCTATAAGATGCACTTTTATCAGAAAAGCCCAATTGTTTTCAAAAAATACCTTCAATGCCCAGTGGTGGGATTCAGATATGTGAACAACTGGTTCTCTGTGTGGATGCCGCTTCTGGAAATTAGCTACTGGTTCTGACAAACTGGTGCGAACTGGCTGAATCCCACCACTATCAATACCTTGTGCTGGTAGTCCATGAGTTACAATCACAATGTAAGTGAAAGTTACTACGATTAATAGGAATTGAATAAATATGCAGGGTGATAAATGGTTTATCACTATAAAGATCTGAAGAATACTGGGAAGGGGGTTGTTAAACAAGTGAATTAATTGTGTTTTAATCATTATCACCATAAAATAAATGTATTTTTATTTTGGAATCAATTGCTTTTCAGCTCCATTGCATTCTAATCAGATCATCAATATCCTCTGGATACTATTTCGCATTTGGCAGTACTAGCTTTCCAGTGTTCCTTCTTAATTGTATTTGTAAACGAATGCATTTACATTTCTCACAGAGTCTATATAACCTGATTTAATAATTGTACTAAGAGATTATCTCTTAAGGCATAAACTGCCACATGTGAATTTATCTCTGAATTTTTGCTAGCTGGGAATCCATTAGTCTAATTGTGTGAAATCTTTAAGGTGATTTGCCCAGTAAATATTGCATCTATTCAATGACCTTAGTTTCAGAAAATTGCATTGATTGGCATATTGATAGCACCTTATCTTCTACAGATTTAAAAATTCAAAATCACAATATAAAATTATGTCAAGTAATTATTATATAATGAATATTTATCCTAATGTATTTTCCAAGTAAACTCTTTTCAGGGAAGATATTCAAGAGAGCTGATGAATGGATAGACATTTATATTTATGATTTGACTGGTTTTAAAGGACACAACTTGTTGAAAATTCTGGGAACTAAAGTGTAATCAAGTGCCATGTTTCTCAGTCTTGCCAACTTTAAGATGTGTAGACTTCACTAGCCATCATGCATCTTAACATAGTCAAGCTTGAGAAATACTGATCTAGTGGAAATCCAAGTAGGGAAGGCTAAAATGCAATATAATGTGTAATAAAGCTAAGAAGGAGAAATTTCTAACATTATATAAAATATATATCGTACATTTCCAAAAATAACTCTAATATGTGGAGTTGTCCTAAGATTTTGTTTCATTTTTCCCATGCCAATAATTTTTTTAATATTTTAAATTTCAACTAATAATTGAATGCAAGTAGAAGAATAATAGTTAAAATAAGAACAAAATTGCTAGTAAAAGGAGGGAAAGATTTATATATTGTAATTAAAGGATACCCTTGCTGTGGCTATTCTGGCCTTCCAAATAATTGTGTCTAGTGTTTGAAATCCTAAAAGATAAAAAGCAAAATAGAAAAAGATCAAAGCAGAACAAGAAGTAGAAAAGAGAACTGATAGCAGTATGTATGTATATATGTATGTATGTATGTATGTATGTATGTATGTATGTATGTATATATGTATACAGAACACTGTGTCTTTATCTTTCAGAATCATTGCAACCAAAGCACTCCAGAAAAAGCTCTTTAAATGAATGACATTTTTCCAGAATGTTTTTCTTTTTGCTCTCAAATTGCTAATTTAAGATGTCAAAACATTCACTTTTTTTCTGTGGAATAATATTCATGAAATAGTCAATCACACATTACTTTTGCAGTGCAGACTAAGGAAGGATGATATACTTTGACTTTTGTTGCTTTCTTAAACAGTAATCAGAAAATTAATGGTGTCCAATAAATATTCAGTATTCTTATTTTTATAGTAATTTTGTTAAATATTATAACTACAAAAGTAAAAACTAATACAAACTAAAAGAGAAAAAAAGTGCAGAAAAGAAAGAGAAAAGGGGAAAATAGAAACAGAAAAGAAAAAATAAAAATATAGTAAAGAAAAAGAAAAGAAATATGTAAAGAAGTAACTTTTCCATTCAGCACAAGTATAAACAATTTTAATAACTCAGCACTTTCTCTTAAAATACAACAAATGATCTCTTCTTCCCATATCCCATTTTTTATCTGTAAAAAAATCCACATCCTTATTTTCTTATCTGTAAAAAAATCCACATCTTTATTTTCTTATCTATAAACAAATTCTAACACTTGTTCAGTCTTGATCAGCAATAGTCTATTAAGGATTTCCAGAGATAACACCATATCTATTTTTACTTTGATCAAATAACTCAATTTTATATTCCTTCCTTTTAACTTATATCAGTCTTCATGTTTAATTCCTTCAAATAATGTCTTAGAAATTAATTTATTTTTAGTTTTTCTTTATCGCTTCTCACAAAATGTTTTTGTTCCTTCAGAAATCTTTTATAAATACAATATTAGGAATATTAAACAGATTACTCCCTTGGTTTGTTGTTTGTATATTCATTTTAATTATTAAGACATTAGCCAATTTCTTTTATACATCTATTGCAACATCTTTTATCATATCATTCTTGTAGCCTATCATTTGAAAATCCATTTTCAATTCAATCTTATTCTTCTGAAGCAGAACTAACTCCTCTTCCAGTCTATCTGTAAAGGGAGATGCTATTACAATTAACTTCTGGATCCATTGTTCAAAAATATCCTTCAGAATGATCAATGTTCAATTATTTTGCTTCATTCTGTAATTATAAATCAAGTCTGAGTGTTCTTCTCTTATTTTTTTAATTTAAAACAGAAGTATTTTTCCATGGGAAGAATTTTTTATATTTAATTCCAAAGTCTTATTTCAAGTTTATCTAGACCCCTAGTTCATTTGTAACTTTCAAAAATCAAAGGTTTAAATCGCCTTTTTTGTTTACTCCCATACAAATACTTTTTAAGCTCTTAAAGTTGTAGTTAAATCTTTTTTGCTAAGGATTGAAGGAAACTCACCTAGTGCTAAAATACTTGTCAATCCAAAGGTTTCTAATAGCTGAAAGCTTAACAAGCAATTTCTAAAAGTGATTAGAAAAGAGAGTATACAAACTCAATGAGCTTTCAAAGGCACATAGTTTGAGCAAGATGACTATTCTCTTGTTCCCCAGAGCTGTAAACCTCTAGGAGTCTTGCAGTCTCTCCATAGGTAGCAGTTGCCTGGAGCACTTGTGGATGATCTCAAGTCCTCTCTTTGTCTGGAGACATTTAAAGGAGTCAGTATACTTACTGGTTCTTCATTCCATCATGATCGTCAACTCTAGTTTCCATGAAGTTATCTTCAGTCTTCTCTTTCTTCTTGGAAGTCGCAGTTATTTTATTTCCAAACACATTTTCACATAAATTTATGCATGGTCAGAGATTTCTTTCCCCCACTTCCTTTTTATGGGTATAGGTTGCCTGGAGAAGCTAGAAAGTACACTTTATATCACAAACTCTACATCTGAGTCATGTGATTGGCCTCAGTATCATGTAGCATAAATGATGTGCTGTTTTCTCCAAGGACGTGATATTGGGGAGAAAAGGCATGGCTGCTGCATGGTAAGCATATCAACTCCTCCCTTTCCCTAGAATGTATCCATGAGGTATAGATCATATATAGTCTCAGTCGCAATTTAAATGTCAGGAGTCGTGATTTTTTTTAATCCCCCAGGAAGATTGTATCTACAAATAGAAAGAAAAGAGAAGAAGGGTAGACCAGAACTGATTCTTTGAAACATCTTAATGTAAAAATAGTTAGATTCCAAACTACATCATTTTTGACTTGCAATGTATATGCTTCGGCATTCAGATTTTTCTTTCTTTATTGTCCACTCCCTAGTTTTATTGTCATCTGGTTACTTTGTCTTTTCTGCTACTTACTTAGAATCCTACTTGGTCTGCATTATATGAGATTTCATATGACATCTTGGGCAATGTCATGGGGCAGTTTTCAGAACAGCACAGGCTGAAAGGCCAAAAGCAAGATTAGAAATTAGAATATAACATTGTTTGATAGGATATGACTTTTGTCCCTGAACTGCAGTGCTGGAATTTGTCTAGGCAGCTACAAATTCCTGAACCACAGATGACTTGAAAAGTGATGCTATAATCTTGACAGCTCCCAAGAGGCAACTAAACTAAAGCTGGATCTAAGCTAAAGTTGGGATGCAGAGAGCATGGTTGCTCATTAGTGGGGAACCACTTAGAGAACTCCAGAAAGATACAAACGAGAAGGACTCAGAGACAAGGAAAAAAACAAAACAGAAATCAAAGCCAGTGGAGATGAAACAAGAGGCGAGAGAATGAGTCTGACCTAAAACAATTTATTGTGTCAGGCAGAATACAAGCTAATGGCTTCTTTCCTTTACATTTGAAATGCCCAGATTGCCAGCTGGATCTTATTTCAGCACTGGCAGTGGGAAAGCATCCTTTATTATAACCAAAAACAGCGGGTCTGTGTAATAGATCGATTCAAACATACTGTATGTGACATGGCTCAAACCTGCAGTAGAAGCAAATGTCTGGACAGCTCAGGAGCATCCTACTAGGATCACTGCTACCTCAGAATGTGTTCATTATCTGAGACAGCAGGTGTTTCCCTTCATCTAATAGTAGAGCTGGTTCTGGGAAAAACAGCAAGCTTAAGAGTTAGAGAAATCATAGATAAAAAAAATAGGAACGATATAAAAATATATGTGGAGAAGAGACAAAATGAAAGCAGTCCTCTCAAAGAATATCTCTGTAGTTGAGGAAGGGCTTAGAATCTAGGATTTTATTATATTTGTAGAGAGAGTTGAAAAAAATCACACTTTACTATACATTGAACTCAAAGTTCCTTTTTTATTTTCTTGATGAAGCCCCAGGAAAGAATGGAAAAGTGAGTTTCATCTTACTTTTATCTCATTGTCCAATGAGGCAGAAGCATCTATTTTTTTCCTTCCTTCCTTCCTTCCTTCCTTCCTTCCTTCCTTCCTTCCTTCCTTCCTTCCTTCCTTCCTTCCTTCCTCCCTCCCTCCCTCCCTCCCTCCCTCCCTCCCTCCCTCCCTCCCTCTCTCTCTCTCTCTCTCTCTCTCTCTCTCTCTCTCTCTCTCTCTTTCATTCATTCCACATATCTTTCCTATAGAAACACTAAAAATGTTTAATATTTTTACCAGTTTTATGTCCTTTTTAGTTTTATGTACCACTCAGAGTTCCCTGGAGTTGGACAGCCAATAAATTGGAAAAAAATAATAATATTCCATCCAACAACCCTGTAAGGTACTTTAAATGTGAGGAAAGGATTGGCTCAAAGTCATTCAATGAACTTCCATGGCCAGAAGTAGACTTAAATCAGAACCATCCCAGACCTAGCTCAACTTTAGATCTCTTTCTGCCAAGAAGGAAATATGAGAATCATTCTACAGCAGGGGTTCCCAACCAGAGGTGCGAGATGATATTCCAGGGGGAGCAAAAACTTGGGTTTTCAAAATTATAGTGTATATGCATCATTTGTTGCTGTTATTTCAAACTTTTGTAAGGGGTGTGAGAATATATCAGAAGCATTCTAGGGGTGCGGGGTATAGAAAAGATTGGGAGCCACTGTTCTACAGCATCATAAATATCTAAAGTGGTATTTATCAGCCCAAGCGGCTGGCTGGGGAATTCTGGGAGTTAGAATCCACAGTTCTTAAAGTTTCTAAGGCTGATGAACATTGATCTAGGATGTCATAGTTTCTTTGTGATGTATAACTTGAGAGAAACAAACATGTGATCGGTTTGTACTTGGTTGGGTTTCTATTTTATCTGAGTGATGGAAATCAAGTTTTTTTAAAAAACAATGTTCCTCCACCAAGGCATTCCAAAACACAGAATGTCAGTAAATTGTAAAACAAAACAAAAAATATCTTCTTTAGGACAGAGCCTCTTTCAGTCAAAGGAAATGTTCAATCTACCACAGCCTTTAATGTCATGTAATTTTTTTTCTGAATATAGAATTTGTCACTTCATGTATCAGCACGCCAGATTTATCATAGTAAGTTGCACACCTCTGTTCTTCCCCCAAATGCAGACTTATCTATTTCAAGGGCATAGAGTGCATTATATGTCCTGTTTAGTTCCGTGTCATATTATAATTTAATTTAGGGAAACATTGCTTTTCCTAATTTTCAAATCTCTTGAATCTGTCATGTCAGAAAAACCAGACTAGAAAACAATATCATTGTACTGAACAGAGGGAAGACAAATGTCTTCAACCTCCCCTTATTCCCATCTTCTTCATATGCCTTTTTTCACATTGGTATCATTTTTGGCAGTAATATTTTCAAAACATTTACTCATGACAATGTAATAAAATGATAGCTCAACTCTGCCAGTAGAATATTAAAAAGAATCTATAGCATTTATTAAAAGGGTACCTTTTAATACATGGTTTTGTTCATATGTCAAAAATAAGAAATCCTTATTTCTGTATGCTAGGGCTGATGCTTTAATAAGGAAATAATTTGTTAGTGACAAAGAGACTCACATATCTGTTTATTTTTGTATCTTGCACTTGTAAGCTCATCAGTGAATCCTTCATTAACTTTTGTGCTTTTGCAAATAACTTAGGAGAAAGCTGTATCAAAATCACCACAGCTGTGTAAATCCTTGAGAAGGATTTGGAAATGCACATGGAACACCTTTCCTCAATCTATTACAACAGCCACAACCTTCACCTTGCACACACATTTGGAGGCAGTCAGAAATAGCTTTTGAAAAAGCCATGAGGCTGCAAAAAAAGATGTGGCTGCTTCAATGAGCAGGGAGGAATTTTGTTTATTTCAAAGCATTTCTGTTGCAAGATTTGCACAGCATTGATAATCACAAAAGATATTTTTGCTATATTGCTTTTGCATATATTTGAATGCTCTAAACTTTATTATAAAACATCCAATAAATTGAGTAGCCTATTTCAGAGATGAACATTTTTCAGGGAGCCAAAAGATTTTCAATTATGTCCTTAGGTTGTACTTCTCAAACGTAGTGAGGATGATAAAGTGTGCAGCCCACGGTGAACTAAATCTGATTTAAATCAAATATGCATCAAATTAATATGATTGCTCCTTTTAGATTTAATAATTTCCCCCTGTTGTCACATTAAAGAACACAATTTGAAAGTAATATCTTGAAAGGCTTTGAAAACTGCAGGTAGGCATGATGCTTCCAGTTGTGCCTTGCCTGGGAGCTTTCCAAAATCTTTTCTTTTTCAAGTCCATCCTGCTACTTCGGGGGTTTTAACTGGAATCTTAGTTTGGGATCTTATGCATAGATAATAGTGCTTCTAATGTTCAGATATGGATTATTCCATTAAGTGCCACTCACATACAAAGGACTTCAAAGTCTACTCCATTTGGTTAATATTTATTATAAAAATGAGTGGCTTTTCTATCAATCCTTTAAAAATCAAAATAACTATATTAGAAACATTTTATGCTGAGCCAGCTAGAGATGCTTCCAGATAGTAGGTGGTTGAGTTTCTGCTTAGTTGAACTTTCTGCTACTTAACCTCAGTGAATAATTGTTATTAAGACTAAGTAAAGGAAGAATGAAAGATTATTATCAACTGATTTTGAATGTGTATACACATTCAAAATGTGTGTAGCTTACCTTGCTGTATGAAGAAATTGTTCCATGGGAATTGATAAAACTTTGCTAGGCATTTTTGCCATCATGGTAGCAGATAGCAATAAACGGAAGATAGATGAGAAAAAACCCCAGCTTAAAACAAAATAACAAATAGAAGACTGAAACTTTTTCCAGAATAAAAGACATGCAGGATCTAGGAAACCTCTGCAAAGTCCTTTACAGATGATATGTAAAACAATCTTAACAGAATAACAGAGTTGGAAGGGTCCTTGGAGATCTTCTAGTCCAACCCCCTGCTCAAGCAGGAAACTGTATACCATTTCAGAAAATAATTGTCCAATCTCTTCTTAAACATTTCCATTGTTGGAGCACCTATGACTTCTGGAGGCAAGTTGTTTGACTGATTAATTTTCTGTCAGGAAATTTCAACTTAGTTTTAGGTTGGTTCTCTCCTTGATTAGTTTCCATTCATTGCTTCTTGTTCTGCCTTCAAGTGCTTCTTAGAGCTTAAATAATATAATAATATTAGGGAAAAAGCCAATCATTTAAAATCATTTGCTGGATTCCATTATACAAAAAACAATGGTTATTGTTGTTCAGCTATACATTTTATTTAAAACATTTATATAATGCTTTTAACTTAAAGCCCTGTATTTAAAGCATTGGATTTTTCCACCCCACACCAATATCTGAAAATTTTATCAACTGAGTTAGAACAACGGCTGTTACTACTTTCATTGGGAATTCTTTTTATTTTGTGATGTTGGGCAGCCAATATACCTAGTTAATCATTCATCTGAACTAATAAGTGCTCTTGCTCATTTCAATTCAGAGGACATGTCTCAGCAAAGGTAAATTATCTGGGGAAAAAATAAAAACATCTGGAGGGCAGAAGTCTAAAGAAAACTGATCTAGTGATATAAAACTATCAGATTTGGGCCCAACTACACAAGCTGCATTTATCTAATTTGTTTCTGCATGCAGTTCAAGATGCTGATTTTGACCTGTAAAGCTCTAAATTGGTTTGTGGGCAGGTTCTCTATAGTCTCATTCCTGAGTTATGAACATTACTTCAAAGCCATTATGAAAAGGTTTTTTTTTACCTGTGCTATTATCCAGAAAACATACAGTAGATTCCTGAGGTATAATCCTTTTTGAGGTTACTCCTGAAGGAAGAGAATTTTTGTAAACCTTCATTTTAAAGTTTTACGTCATTTTCAAATTTTATTTGAAATATCTTCTTTATTTTTTGTTGGAGGATTTATGTTTTCTTGATCAAATGATAACTTTTAATGATATTTTGCACCACATTCTATATATCTTCATTTGATATGATTGAATAGAATAGAATAATAACTATTCTATAATAACTATAAAATAATGAACCAGAAAGATTTGGATCACTTACTCTCTTATAAACAAAGAGGTTTATACAGTACGTGGATACTGTATGTTGATTTTTTTAAATCTTGGCTTTTGAGTGCTTATGATCTTATACTCAGATTGTTTACATTCAGTGTTTAAACAGACTTGTATTTGTGCTTTTATTATTTAATTAGATTCTGATGTATTATTACATTTGTATGCTGCCTAGTGATTCTTCACATAACAGGCCATGTATTTTAATGATGAGAAAACAGATACTATAGTGTGTAGCTTTGCTAAGTAGATGTGTATAAAATCAGATTTAATTTCCTCTTCCAATAGAAGAATAATTAAAGTTAAGTCAGTCAAAGCAGTAGTGGGCTAGTATTTGGGCTTTCTGAATAGATTGTAAGCCCAAAGCCTTTGACCTCAAGAAAGAAGTTATCTTCTGTCTTCTAGATATATTTCATAAAAGAAAAAATAAAGTAAAGTTGATGAGGATAGGACTAGGATTAAAATTAATGTATTAAAGTACTCTTTTTATTAATTGCATTCCTAGTTTGCTGTAGTCTTCCTGTTTTAGTATTTCAGAAGACAGGAATGATTATTAAATCATTAAAGTGTGATCCAATCTAGAACTAAGGAGAAATTTCCTCATAATGAGGGCAATTAATCAGTGGAATGGGTTGCCTCCAGAAATTGTGGGTACTCTAACACTAGAGGTTTTTAAGAAGAGGTTGCACAACCATTTATCCAGAATGATATAAGGTTTCCAGCTCAAGTAGGCAGTTGAACTAGAACACGGGTGTCAAACTTGCCACGTCACGTGACGTGTCACGACATATCGTGACTTTTTTCACATTGCTGGGGTAAGCACAGCCTTCATATGATGCAACCGGTCTGCAGGCCGGCAGTTTGACAATCCTGGACTAGAAGATTTCCAAAATTCCTTCCAACCCTATTATTTTATGTTCTATTTCAAATATGAGCTAGACATTTCACTGGGGGATGAGATCAATTCTCCTAGTGGAAACTATACAGTGAGATAGTAGTAATAGCCTCAATAGGCTCATATTAATATGTCACAAAGTAATCAAAACATCCAGCACATCCAGTTTCCTTGCATAATTGTTGTCAGAGAGGAAGAGGGCACCTGAATTAGTTCAGCTGCTATTGCACACAATCAATTTATTGACTTCAACATCTTGTTGGAGAAATAAAATGTTTCTGATAGTGATTTCTACACTAAGTACATATCACTCAAGACCACATTACCTACAGAAGCCTTCTACCTTGAAAGAACCCAGAGTTTATTGCAGGAATTATGCTACGTAATCACTCATCCACAGAATTAGCTTTATAACACAATATGAGAAGAGCTTATTGTACAAAACTCAGAGTATTTCCTTCCATTTAATTCTCTGCCTTTTGAATACTGCTAAGGAACTGCCTAAGGCAGGTGGGCAATGGGAAACTACATAGGGAATCTATGTACAGTCTCCTATCACCCCATTCCATGGCCATTCGGTCTGGAAGTTCTAATTCATCAACATCTAAGGAAGCCAAAATTTCCCCAATCTTGCTTAAGCTATAATTTAAGAGATCTATAAAGGAATCCCTTTATAGGGAAAGGGGATTTAAATAAGGTAGATGGAGATCACTCTCTGAATGCATCTGGGCTCAAGCTGGAAGGATGGCCTTAAACTTTGGTGGACCAAAATTAAGAGGAAAAATCCCTTTCTCCTAAAGCAGCCACACAATCAACCTCAAATATAACAAAATCAAACATAATTTTGTCTACTGACCTTATGATGACTGTGGCATACCCTTAAGGGCCTTGCACCTTTCATAATACAATACAATCTAATAAGTACTTGGAAACAAAGAATAAAAAATATATAAGTAATGGAAAAAGATCCAATTCCATCCTATCTTTCTCTCAAAAAGGACATAATTTCATGTCTCTTGCTCTTTCCCTATGTTTTCTGTCTATGAGAACTGTAATTTATTTAAGTAAATAATCAAAGTGGAAAGTTGTATCAAAAACAATTGAAACTGAACAAATTCTTACCTGCTGTGCTGCAGAACTCTCACTGCTACTGACCCACTTCCTCTGAACAGGACTGAATGGTTCCCTACTGTACATCATTAGGCAGTATGATGTACAGTATGCTACTTATTTTCTCATACATAGTTTCCTCTTCAAATGCAGTCTGGTGTTTTAAATACCACCAAGGAATACATTGGACTGGACTGTATTTGACAGGGCTCTCAAACTAACTCTAATTCAATGTTATTCTTGCTTTTGTGGAGATATGCGTATAGAGAACTGCTCATGCCAACAGATCAGAAGAGAAAAAAAAATCACACGACTAATGAAATGGGAAACAAAATCTGTTTGGCATGTGAAAAATCAAGATGTAATGGCTTATGTCCAGGTGATTAGTGGTCAGTCAAAACAAGTTCCTGACTCTAAATAGTTTAATAATGATGACAATTTAAAAAACACACTCATTTCCCTTTGTAATTTAAACTGACAAAAATAGGGACCAGATGGGTAAAGTAAATTTATTTATAAAATGTGAGTTCCAGATCTGAACTGGCACTAGAAATAAATTTCTGGTTGATACATGATAAACTTTTGCAATTCTACATCATACTTTTTGAATCAGTATTTTATACTATTCTAGTGGGTAGATTCTGGAGATCTAGTTAAAAGTAAATTGATCCCATAATCAAACGTCTGCCTGGTCTCATTAAATTTTTTTTCTATTTTTTTTCTAAAATTCTAAAAAAACTAAAATTCTCTTTTAGTAATCTTCAATATTGGAAGCTGCGTTATAACTTCATTCTGTTTATCTAATATTGTCTACAATGTCTGGCAGACGATCTCATAGGTTTAGGAAGGAGTTTTATAGCTTTATGGTGAGAAGCCAGATATTAAACCTGTGACCTTCTATGTGCAAAGCAGTTACTCTACCACTAAGATACTCAAAGGGAAGAGTTATTTATTTTATTAACTAATTATTCTTAATTTGTTCTAGGGACGTCTCTGGGTCCTTAGCTTGCTACTTCTTGAGACAAGAGAATACATTTGATAGATCTTAATGTGATTCTGCTTACAAGAGATTTTGTTTCTCCTGCAAGCACTAGGATGGAATTAGAATAGTTGGAACTTCATATATTTTTTCTTTGAACTGGAACTGCATTGTTAAGATCAGAAAAGTGAGGTTAGAAGTTGACATTGGGTTGACCAAGACTGATTAGTTCAGAAATACACAATTGTGTTTCTGATGCATTACATTACTTCACATCCTTTCTGATTAATTCCTCCTCCTGAGGAAACATTTATCACCAGACAGTTCAGCTCTGGTTCAATCAAGAGAGGGAATAAAGAATTATTTAGACATGTCCATCTTGGTGTTTCTAAAGTTTTATTTTCCTTGTTCTACATCAGCTTTCTTCTTGATAAAACAGTTCAATGCTTTTAAATATCAGCTCATCCATCCAATCCAAGGGTGAAATGTTGTTAGATTCCAGATGGAAGGAGAATATAGTAGTAACCAGCTGCTTCCAGTATAGGTGTAGGTTTAATCAGAATTTTTTATTCCATGGGTTCCAGGGATAGCTAGTGGAACAAGTTCCCTTGAGATAGCTACACTGAAGAATGGATATTTTAATAATATCAGCCCTTTTTGCAAAATGTAGCTCCTAACAATCAAATGCAATACACATATGTGTTCCCCATTCACAGTGTGGGTGATTCATGCATGTAATCATATGATAATTTCTTGGCATTGCATTTATTTATTACTTGACCTTTTCACCCATTCACATCCATCACTTGATAACTGCAAATCTGAGCATTTGAATGAATTTAGGCATGGGCCAGTACGAGTTTAATGTTGTTGACTGTTGTACTTCATATAACTGAAAACATAAAATTAGAATTTGGATGCTGATCAGATTTCCTCTTTTGGCCATTTCCCCTTTACCAAATTCCAAGCACCACTAAACCTCATGGGACTGATGTATTAATGGGCATAAGTCATTATTGTAATGTTTTAGATAATTTGGTAAAAAATACGGCCTTTCTTTTCCTGTAGTAATCCACATTTTCTTGCAGCCATGATCATTGTTATAAACAGGGCTTTTTTTCTCATAGAACACACAGAACGGAGTTCCGGCACCTTTTTTGGGTGGAACCTTGTAGGGTAGGCAAGGCAGGTTGTATGATGTGTGTGAGTTCTGGCACCTTGGGTTTTTTTTTTACAAAAAAAGCACTGGTTATAAATAATACAGCTTTTCCCCACCAGAATCAAAGTTTTGATCTACTGGATAAATCCATCATGTTCTAGTTTTCAAAAGATGTATTTTTACAACAAGGCCAATAGTTACCTCGAATACATTCACATGTCTCTGAACTGACTACTTTAAAAAGCCATTGGATAAATAAACATAAACATTATGGCACATTTTTTTAAAACAAAAGATACAGTGGTTGATGATCGTACAGGTACTTCCAGCTAGTCAAGCATCCTGGGAATATTTTATTTAGCTCTTAAGCAAAGGATTTTTTGGCCTTGCTAGCTCTTTCATTTTTTTTAAATGGACAGGCTAAATATTGAATATGGCTCCATCTGTATGCAAGTTGTATGTTTTATCATAGATCTATGGCCCCTGGCTAGACTTCAGTAAATAAATTCTACAACCATTTGCTCTGGTCCAATAATACAGTATTGAAATAAGTGCAAGTGAGAGACATTGGTGAAAGAAAGCAACGTGTAATATCGTATAGCATCTATTTCTCTTCTAGCAAAACACCAGGTCAGTGAATAAATTCATTAGGTGCCAGATGTGATCTGATCATCCCTCCTCAACTGTCATCTCCTTTGTCTCAGGTTTTACTGATGTTCTAATCCCCCATATTTTCCCTTGGATGCTTTATTCCATATTTTCAGTCATTTTCCCTAATGAAACCATCTAGCAGAACTAATCCAAACATGGGCTTAATTAATCAACATTTGGCAGTCTGTAGCTCTGCACTCTTGCCCAAATTACTTGTGACAACTTTCTTAATGCAAAACCCAAATATCTACAGGGAGCCTGTTCTTCAATCAGCTGGCTGGATAGAATGTTTTCAATTGATTTTAATATATGTTAATAAAGCTGCAATAAACCTTTCTTTCCCTAGTTACCCATGGAACAGTTTGCTGCCAGAAAAAAAAGTCATTAGTTTGGTTTTAATTTGATTAAAAAGAAGAAAAGGCAGGGAGGGAGCCAAGCAAGCGAGAGAAATTTACTAAGCAAGGGTGCCATCTACCATGATGAAATACTTGTAGCATGTGAAAATTTTGTATGCTATGTGTTTACAATGTGTTTCCTTCACTTGACCCAAAGGATTATGCTAGAAAGAATGTAACTGGGGAGCATCAATATGAGAATTATATTACACTAATGTCAGGTTGAGAATATCAAACATGATGGATATTCCACCCTGCCTCTGACATCTGCTAACCTTCCTATTGGTATCAGTACAGCATTAGCTAGTTATCTCTGTAACCCAATAGAATTTAAAAAACCCAACACATTAAAAAACAATCTTAACAAGGTTATTGTTTATTAGACTATTTTGACAACTTGGTGTAACTGAGTCATGAAGTGACAGACATCATAATTGGGGGGGACAGGTTACTTAGGAAAGATCAGGGAATATTTAGCCAAAAATTCTGAAAACCAAAGAGAGAAGGTCAACAATTAATAAATATATTTAGACACTTTTATGAAACTGGCAGTCCTTGAGACTCTGGGACCCTCAACAGGATAGTGACTGTTTTATAGCTAAGATTTAGATTATTAGAGCCCCATAGGAATGAATCAAAATTTTTCAAGTCATGTAAGATGGAATGGCTGACCCAGCTATCTTGTTCACTAGGAGTTAACCAGATACTTTAGATCACAGCGGGGAACTATGTCAATTTTACAACCTGTGAACTTCACCTCCCAGAATTTCTGATCGTAAAAGTGACAGAGTTGCCCACTGCTGTTTTAGATGTTAGCTCCCTGCATAGTTAGGCATGCAGGTCCTACATAAGTTTTTAATTCATTCCATTTATTTGCATATTAACTCAATTTCTAGCTTCATTCACAACTCTTTTTTATTAATCTTATAAAGAAATCATTATACCTATATATAATATACATTATATTAATATAAGCATCATACAGATTATAATTTATTATTTGTTAACGCACCTTCACGAAGCATTCTGTACTTGTTTGAATGCATTTGAATGGGAATCTGTCCTCCCAGTGTATTGTATTGTAATTTAGCCTCAGCTAAATTATTTCCAGCTCGGTTACAGTTGCTGTTGTTTAAATTTAAGTTGAAACTACTATGAAGCTATTTTGTTTTTGTTTTTCAAGCTACTGGAGGCAATGATGCTTTTGGGGAGCAAGCAAGTGGGATCAAACAAGCCACCCCTTTATACATTTACATTACATGAATACACATACAAAAGCAGAGATCACTTCAGTTATGAGATGATCACATGACCAAATGTCTTGCTTTTTTGCCCCTCCTCCCTCCACAGTCTGGATTGTCCTCAAATTCTTCCTTTCTTGCATATTCCCTTTAGTTCAAGCAAAATGACAGTTTTGTAACATTTTGGAATGCTAGAAGTGCTTCAACATTAGGTGGAATACTTATATGTCTTAACCCCTTGTGACTGTTTTATGGAAAAACAGAATATTAAGCCAACAATTAGTCATGTGTCCTTACTCCAATGGCTCAATAGGTGATCTGGTTAATAGAGATTTCTAGGGAATACCACTACCTGAAGAATTGGAAGCTTAACTAAAAAGAAAATTGAAGAAAAATCCTCAAAGTTCATTTTCTATAATGCCAAGAATACTCAGTTTTGTCAATAAAGCCACCAGGAGTCACTAGTGGCTTTATTTTGCTGATGCTTTCCTGTCCCATTAGACTTGGACTTCAAATGCTCTTTTTTTTTCCCTGCCTGAAAAATTGTTGGGATGCAAGAAGTCACTTCCTTTAAAAAAAAAAAAAAGTGGGATGGAGGAAAAAAACAGCATTATTAGCCACTCTATCTTCTATATTGAGTTAAATTAATTCAACAATAGGTGGCAGTGCAGGGATTGAAACTTCAACTGAGAATGTTGGAAATTCAGCTCTAAATAATAACTGCTACAGTTTAGCTTGGATATGATTATTGATTATTCTGAAATGAGTTATTGGTTAGGAAACTTAGTTAATCTATTGTTGTTGTTCTGCAGTTCTGATAGTGCTCTGCATAACCTTTACAAGCTAATTGAAAAGGAGGTCAAGGAGACAACCCAGTAAATGCTGAAGGCTAATGATAATAGCTTTTGTTCAAACAGCAATGGCAGATTTTTCTGTCTATTCAGTCTCATTCTCTTTCCTCTTTACAAGAAGCTCAACTCTGCAAACAAACAAGCAGCTGGCTCTGATGTGCATTACAGGGAAGATTATAGCCAGGAAAACACAATTGTTTTTAAACAGAGAGTTAGCCATGTTTCCAGATAGCATTTCACACTACAGGATGTCCTAAGAACTATCCTTCAAAATGGCTCCTTTCCTGGGAGTGCACTGTATTGGTAAGTGTTGAAGATATGAAGTCAGCAGAAGCCCTTGAGCATGTGCAGAATGCTTAAGGATCAGATGCAAAAAACAAACAAACAAAACCATATTATTATTTCCAATAATAAGCACATTTGGAATTTTGAGAAAGTGCTGTGGCATTATTATAAATACCTGCTGTGATGGAAGCAGTCTATCCCACCGTAATGAAGAAAACAGTGAGGCTTAAAGGAAGTAAATTAATTGCTGAACATCTGAAGTTGTGGGATTTGATTAATAGAAGGCAAAGCTACCTTTTGATTCTATAAGACTCAGTAGAAATCCATTTCATAGAATGCCATAGTTGAGGCTTTTCACAAATAAAAAGTATCCTAAATCTTCAAAAACACTATTCTCTCTCTTTCAGGATAATTATCACTTCCAAACTACCTTTCTCATCTCAAAGCTTGTCAGTTCTTCTTCTATAAGAATCACCTCAGCACTATTTGTTCCTTCTTTCACATACATGGAGAGACAGAAAGAGCTCTTGTTCACTTCCTTGGCCTCACCATTAAGCCTCCCAATTGTCTCCATCGCGGGTGTCAAACTCTCGTGAAGTGTCGTGACGTATCACGACTTTTTTCGCATTGCCAGAACAGTTTGACACCCCTGGTCTACATGATGCTTCAAATTGCTGTCCCTTTGCCCCAAATTTACCTCTTTATCCACAGCCCAGGTTCCCTTACTTCACATTCTCCCAGAATTATTTTACAATCTCCTCTTTTATATCAGCTTTGATTTTCCTCTTCTCAACTTTATGCTTCCCTTTTATTATGAGTAAAAAAATCTAGATGACTAGTAAAAGATTAGTAAAGGGATAGAGAAAACTCTTTGCTCCCATTTGATGGTCATCTGGATTTTGGCAGTCCCTACATTATAGGTTTAGGCACCATTTTGTTTCAGATGAAAGATGGCACACCATGTGAGGCAACCAACTTATTACCACTTTTCATAGAACCCAAAGTAGCCTGAATCACAAATAATTGATAAAAGCATATGTAAGTGTAACAGTTTAAATTACAATAACATTGAATATCAAAAACAGTAGAAGGATGCTATAATAACAAAAAGGTGGTATCACAAACCAAACCAAAATTCCAGTTAAATAAATGATAAATAATAGGTTCTACAAATTAAGGGGGGTTAGGGTTATCCCCTATTGCAGAGTTCCCCAACCTTTTTGGCCTTGCAGACCGGCAAGGGGAGGGCATGGTTCTGCATGAACAGATGGCAAGCACATGTGCACAACTCCATTTGCACGAATGCTGTGCACATGTGCCTGCCACTCATGCAAATGGAGTGTGCATGCCTGCACTTGCCTGCTGCTTATGGAAATGGGGATGTACGTGTGCCCACTTGCTCGCCTGCCATTTTTGCAGCCTGGTTGCAAACAGTTCATGGCCCATGGCCCAGAGATTGGGGACCCCTGCTTTACTGAACATAAAGGGAAATCCACAAGTGTCCCTAAGAGTACTCAAAAGTATAGGTACCATAGAGCATGGCAAATTATTCCAGCTGTTCAGTGTGACAATATCAGAATCACCAATATCTATCTTTTGGATATCCTCTATTGCTCAAAATTTTATATCAGATTACAAAATCAATCAGTTAGATTTTTCTGCAACCGTTTGCTGCAATCCACATCTTGAAACTGCTGATGTTGCAAAAATGCCTTGATAAAGTATTCTGAAGAGTCCTCTGATAGTAATGAGGAGATGATGTCTTTTCACAACCAGGGTCTACAGGAGACCAAGGGATCATCAGCATCTGCTGGAACAGATGTGAAAAGAATCTGCCAGGATCCATATCTTTTTCCTGGTCTTATAGAGGAATATGCTACTAGGATATAGTGAGCAATTGAGTGTTACAGTTGGTAGAAGTAGCTCTGTCTTAAGCTATTTAATCAAGTGGTACCTGGTTGAAGGTATTTAGCTTGTTGGGTATAATGAATCATACTGTTGATTCATGGTGTTGTATGTAAATGAAATTCTTGCTTGACCATTCTAGGTACATGAATTCTGAACTTGGTTCTGTTCCTTGATATTACCATTTGCCATTTGATATTGTCACTAGCTTGGTTCTCAAGGAATATATTTGACTCAGCTATAGACAGAGAATACATACTCAGTGAGATCCTCATATTTTCTGATCCACTATTTTTTTCCTTTAGCAGTCTGTCTGGTCATTTTCTAACCAGCAGAAATTATAGCAGAGCTGTTATATACAAGGAAAGCTTGCATTTTCAGCTAAATCTGAAGTATCTAGTGAGTAGTTATTATTCATATTGACCATAACGCACTGACATAACCATAGTTATGGTTGACTCAGGTTTTTCTTATATTGCTATATACTTATGCAATCATGTGACTCATGAACAAACTTGACAAAGTCTAAAAAAAATGAACACTTTCTTTAATAAAGCCATTTTTATCCACATTAATCCGAGCCATGTTTACTTGGAAAAACAAAAGTTTGAATGCCAAAGAGTTTTGGAAAATATGCCAAAAAGATTGTGTCCTAGATACTAAATCTATAAAAAAGCCATCATATAAATAATAATGTAGTAAACTTAACTCTAAATAAGTACAGGGATGTGTATGTTGCTCAATAAAAAATAGTCTGAAGTTAAGTAAGAGGACAACCATTTTACCACCCTCCCTTGAATGTATGTATCTATAATGTATCATCTGGATACAAGGTAAAGCAAAGAACAAATTATCTAAAAATCTTAGCTGATAAATTATTTCCTGGCTGCTGTGGCTAGCTGTTGGAGGTAGGGATGGGTGATGTATTTCATTATTCATTGAATGCACCATCCAGAGCAATTCTTCCTTGACTTAATGACTCTGTCTAGACCTAGAAGTGCTTGTCTGTGGTATTATCCAAAATGCTTCTGAACTAGATTTCCTGGCCAAACAGTCTAGCACTTCTAGCAATGCCATAAATCCACCTAGAAGTACAAAGATGATAAAGCAAAAATGAACAAATAGCTAGCTGTCAGGCTTTAATAGACTTCTAGAGATAAACCACATTTACACATCATTTAAAAGAGACAATAAGAAAGTTAAAAAGAAAACACAGAACACATCCTCTCCAGCAGCCAACACCCAGATAAGTAAGGATTAACACCAGACAAACAATCAAGCAGAAAACAATACCCTCACCAGAACTGGCAGGGCAAGTTACTGTATTTATATAAAGAGGGAGAAAACTCACTCACCTGCACTGATGAAGTTCCCTTGTTAGTAATGAAACATCTGCAGGTAAACAACCAAGCTCAAAGAGTACCAAGGACTCCACAATTCAACCCTGAACTACAGAGATTATCTTCTATTGAAAACAAATAATTATCTTAGAGCCACAAAGAAGTCCTTTCAATTTAAAATAATAGTGGAGTCACAGAGAAGTCATTGAAAAATCTGTAGTTATCAAAGCACAAACATTCTTTTCACTCAGCTTCATTAAGGGTTGCAAATATAACTTTGTAATAGAGTACATCCATTTTCCTGGTTTTTTTTATTATTTCTGTTGATAGGACAATATACTAATTCACATCTCTCTCTCTCTCTCTCTCTCTCTCTCTCTCTCTCTCTCTCTCTCTCTCTCTCTCTCTCTCTCTCTCTCTCTCTCTCTCTCTCTCTCTAGCTCTATGCCATTACAAATAATGGTTTGCAACTTCAAACTTGACTTTTGATCATAGAGATAACCATTCAATTTCTTGGCAACAATGTAGATGTAGTTTGCCACTGTATTTTTGTTCTGTATTCCAGCCTAATGTGAAGAAATATCTAACAGACCCTGAGTATATAGAAGAAGGTGTAAAATAATTGCAGCAGGGAGGAAACCTGTTGATTCCTGAAGCCAGAGGAAGAAGACATGTGAAAAAGAGAGAGTATTTCTGACTTAATTATGCTGCATAATCGATTGATTTGCAGAAAACTTGGGCAGGCTTTCAAGATTCTGCATATTCCCCTATGAGCAATGAAGATCATTTGAGAAATCCAGGTAAATGTTGTTTCCTGAGTTTGCCCACTTGAAAAAGCTCAATACCTAGTCTGCATATCAAGAGTTTTCTTGGTAGTCTCCCAATCAAGTGCTAATCTGGTTTTGACCTTGCTCATCCTTTTGAGATCAGCTAAACTTTGCTACCTAGGTAAGCTCCTCTATTATAGTCTTTAAATGCAAATATTCCCAGGATATGCTTTTTTTAAAAAAAATATTACAATTCCTTGAAATTGATTTTGCATGCATGTCTTTCATGCCGGTTTTTTTAAACTATAGTTTTGCACGGATTGCTTCTTTTTAAAAACACAATAACTCCAGTGTTGTCTTCCAAAACATTTGAATCCCATGCTTTACTTCTCTTTTAGCTTGTGATATTTACAGTGGAAATACACTTGCATAAATGATATAATTGCTGTAATTGCCTCACTGTTGATATTGATTGGTTGCAGGAAATACTATATTAGTGTCCTTCTCTCATTCAGCTGGAAGTGAAAGCTTTCAACAGAAAGAAGCAAAAAACAGAAGAAATGATCTAAAAAAATGTTTGGAGAAGTCTTTCTTTTTTCAAGAAAATATTTGGTTAATTTGAAAGAAAAAAAAAAAAAGCCTGTTTAGGTATTCTGGAATCTTATGCATGCTCTTTGATCTATAGACCTCTCTTTTCTTGGCCCAGAAGAAACTCTAACTTTAGTAATAAAATTATCTTATTTAAATATTCAGCTACCTTACACTAGATCAAACTTTTAGTTAATTTAACCCAGTTCCAACATCTTTGGAAACAAAGGCCAATT
>NW_015389603.1:34406-35769 GCF_001527695.2 Protobothrops mucrosquamatus
AAAAAAAAAAAAAGCCTGTTTAGGTATTCTGGAATCTTATGCATGCTCTTTGATCTATAGACCTCTCTTTTCTTGGCCCAGAAGAAACTCTAACTTTAGTAATAAAATTATCTTATTTAAATATTCAGCTACCTTACACTAGATCAAACTTTTAGTTAATTTAACCCAGTTCCAACATCTTTGGAAACAAAGGCCAATTAGAATAAGAGCCATTTTTGCTAGATCAGCAACATCCTCATTATGACTAGACAAAATGTTGTCAACTGTCTTCTTTTTAGGAAACAAATGCAAATATAAAAACGGACAGAGATTTTAGTGGGATCCTTTGTGTTCAAGGTTCTTTGACACTGGCATTCTTTGTTCTGTTTGTATATTATCCTGATTGTGAGAGCCAGTGCTTGTGCTGCAAAAGCATTTCAGGTTTTTAGCAAAGCAAGACTTTTTATTTTAATAGTGACATCTTCTCATCTTTGGAAGATTCCCCTCTATGAGGTCTACAATAATATAGCACAGAGGTCTTCAAACTTGGCCCTTTTATGACTTATGGACTTCAACTCTCAGAATTCCACAGCCAGACCCCTGATATATAGCATATAGGACTATTTGGGAGACAGTCAAAAGTTATTTGTTCTGAAGTTTAATTTTTCAAAATTAACACTGAAGCAACAAGAGAAGTGGTAGAAATGGCACAGGTGAGGAATCTAAAAACTAATTTCTAAACCATTTTGTCCTTCACTAATTAGCAGAGTTTTAAATGTGAGTTCGATATTTGGGAAATGGAGAATAGAATAATATCATGGGAGACAATGTCTGCAAGTATTATCACAGGTGGGTGACAATTAAAACTCACAAACAAGATGCAATGTAGATATTTAAGAATGCACTTACCATATGAATCTATGGTAATGCAGTATTTTGCAGAAAAGAAATGGACGCAAGAATAAAGAAGCAACAGAAATTTCATCTCTGCACTGCTGAAAACTATAGGATATGTAATTCCTAGGATTCACTACATCACCTTTGAAATTATAGGAAATGAAAAATAGATAGCAGTAATAGATTCCAAGAATCTGAGATTGAAACCAATTCATTTTCCATTATCCCTGACTCCTGAAAAATTAGAGTTTGATGTATCTCTAGAAATAAATTTTGAAGTTCCTGATTCCATCCCATTACTATAGCAATAAATAGGAGACTTACATTCATTGACAGTTGATAGCTGACAGGAGTGCAGTGACTCACATGGTTAAGATGCTAGGTTGGGGGTTTGCAAGCCTGCATTTGAGCTCCGAGTGCTCCTGCATAGTGGGGTGAGCTCCCATCATTCACTCTTGCTCTTTGACAGGGACATGAAAGAACACCC
>NW_015389603.1:37212-57624 GCF_001527695.2 Protobothrops mucrosquamatus
GTCGATCGACCCCAAATGGGGTCCCGACCCACAGGTTGAGAACCACTGATCTAACTCAACTTAAAGACTTCTTCTCGTGGGCAGCCTTTCATTACTTTACTTATTATTTGCCTCTTATAATTATTCATAGCCCATCTTTTAGGTAGGATAACGATCTTCCTAAAGTGGTTTACAAACAATATCAATAAAAGTACAATGATCCTTATTTAAAATCAGTTTTCAAAGATTCATCCCATGAGGCAATTAAAGATACCCTTATGTGGTGGTGGGAGAGAAGGCAGGTAGGTGGAGAAGACAAAGGGAAATACCTAGCTAAAGAGACAGGAGGTCATCATCTACTTTTCTCCTTCCTCTTCCTGCATGACAGTTGATAGCCATGGTTCTCCAGGGTGGAAGGAGAAGTCTGCTGGAAGAGAACCCCTGGTTAATGTGGGGGATTTTCAGAGTCTCTGTTCTATAATCCATGCTGTGACCATAGAGGGTGGTAAAGCAATGAGGAAAAAAAGCACTGAGGCTTGTCTCCCAACAGTTTGGTTGTATACACAGGAGTGATGGCACCAAGATAATTTCTGAACCAGTGACTTACAACATCTTCATAGCATCACCGCTGAAGCCTGTCTGTGTTAATGCTATTTTGGCACCCCAAGGTTGGATACCTCTTGAAGAGGTTGTAAATCACTGATGCAGAAATGACTTAAGATAGGCACTGCAAGGGCTACAGCATGATCCCATGGATGATATGGGGAGGGAGATGGATGGTTAAGAAGTATGAAATATAAACAAACAAACTAAATAAACAAACAAATAAAATAATATGCTGAGTACTTTAAGGAATGCCTGATGTTCCCTGGTAACATCAATCATTCTGTTCTCTCTCAACTATCTTGGTCCCAGACAAAGGGTAGAAAAGAGAAAGCAAGAGAAAGGGGATGTTTCTGTCTTTCCAAATCACCAAGTAAAAGCTTTTCCTGACCTCTACTTCCCCTTGGTGATTAGGGAGCCCTTGTCAACAAATTGACAGCACATCCCTGAATGTGGGGAGAAAATGTGTATCATTTTGTGGCATCTCTTATCAGTAAGCCACCCACTTAGCCATAAAAGAGAGTAAAAAGAAATATTCCTTTATCCTCAGTTACTTCATGGTTTCTGGCTTTCAATGAAAACATGAAGCAGTTTTATTGGGAAACATTGTCTAATCTCTGGTGTTATCTCTGCTAAGTTTTTCCAGGCAACAAGTGCAGATTCTAACACGCACATCCAAAATAGGCAATTACTGTCAGATGCCACAAGGGCCTCCAACCAAGAGCTTGAATGCTAAACTCCAATAGAGATGATCTTTGTCTCTGGCTAGCTTGGCACTCAATTAATAAATCATGGGAGAAACTGTTTCCATCTTTCAAATGTGCCATTTTGTGGCTTTTGTTTTAGGCACCTTGCTTTCCGTCACTCACCATCTTCTTAATTGTTTTTAGTGGGTGAGTTAGCACGCACTTGTTTTTTTGCCCTCAAAATCAATGGAAAATATATGGAGTGCAAGTTGACCAAATTGATGTCTCATCCACCTTAGGGCTAAATATGAGGCAAAACACAAGTTACAAGCAGTACTACAGGCTTTTGACTTCTTTCTATACCTAGCTTCTTGTGAAGCTTCTCAGCCATCCAACTTGGCATCCTATTTATGTTAGTACAAAAGAAAGGCTTATGTGCAGTAACCATGTGGAGCTGAGCTGATTGTTCCAGACAACTGACTGGTTCAGTATGAGTGCTGCAGTAGGGATTTGAGGGCTCTTGTGCTATTTAGTGATTTTTGCCACACATTTTCTTTTGTAGAAGTTTTTTTTTTTTAAAAAAAAAATCATTTCAGCAGGAGTGGTGACTTTGAGAATAAGATAAAAATAAACAAACTTCAGATTTCTTCCTGGCAGTTCATTATAACTGAATCTGAGGATCTCAGCACAAATGATTCTGGGCCCATTAAAAGGTTTTTGTAGGCTAACCTCAGCAAAGGTGGTTCTTCCTTTTCAACAGGCTGCCTCTTCAAATATTTATCATCTAGGCCTGTTAAGATTGGATTTCCTGGGTTTGCTAGAGCCTCAAAAAGCAATGTGAGTCTAATTCAAGAAGAACAAACATTTTAAAAGAACACATACATACAGAGGCTACAGTTTTTCAAGAACTTAACCAAGCTAAACTTCTATGTTTTATAGTGAATATCCTGCCCCTTATCATTCTTAAATTTTATTCCCAAGGTTTAGTATCTCCTCAATCCATTGTTTGGTATCTGCTTCCAATATTCAGAATTCATATTCTATAAAAATGCATTGATTACTTGATGTAAAGACTTGAATAAATAAAATTGAGAGACTAGTTTTTTCCTCCAGCACACATACTTTGTCAGTGTTCTGATACTTTCCCTGAAAATTTTAATTGCATGCTGTTTTACCTCTAATAATTAACAGCAATCAAGAGAGACCTTGCACATTAGAGGTTTGACTTGGCACCAGATGTTTGTTAGTTTTAATGTTTTAATTACTTTACTTTTATAGTTTTAATACGATTTTATATATTGTTTTAACTTTTTATTGGAAGCTGCCCAGAGTTGGTTAGAAGATGGGCAGCTATATAAAAGTTTTAAATAAACATTAAATAAGCTTCAAGCAAACAGCTCCAACCAGCCACTCTCACCCTCTTTCTCCCTGTCTGGCCTGCTTCAGGCAAACAGCTCTGGCAAGCTCTCTCTCTGCCTGGCCTGCTTCCAGCAAATGGCTCCAGCAACTACTCTCACCCTCTATCCCTCCCTGCCTGGCCTGCTTCAAGCAAACAGCTCCAGCAACTACTCTCACTCTCTCTATCCCTCCCCTTTCATCCGGCTTGCCTGTAACAAAGCAAAAAAGTGAAAACCCCAGTTTCTTACTCTCTCTTTGATCAGCTGGCTCAGAACGGCAAGCTCCACCAAGCCTTCTCTCTTCTTCCCTTCTATCGGCTTCCTCCTCCTTTTTCTTCCCTCCTCCAAGCCACACCCCACCACCAGACCCATGGCAGCTCTTCATCTTCCTACATAATTGGCAGGGCTCCTGCAAAGCCTCTCAGCTGGCCTCATTCTCACCCCAACTCCGCTACATATGCAAAAGTTTGCAGTGGAATTAGAAATTGAGAGTCAAGCAGGATTCTTATATATGCATATACATACAGAATTTCCACTATTATCCAGGGCAATTGGCACAAGTCAGTCTAGCCCTAGAATGAGCCTGTTCTGCAAGTATATAAAACAAAACATCAAAACCAACAAACTAAAAACTCCCAGCTAATTTATTGTCATTTGGAAATATAAGTGATATAGCCCTGGCAAGGTATAAATTACTATTAGAATTTCACCTGGATTTATATTTTAGAGAAATTTTGAAAATGACATCCGTTCATGCATAATCATCTCAATTAGACACAGGGCTACTAAATATAAAATAAGAATATGCAGTCATTTTTGACATGTTAAGCTTTACTTCTCTCTTTGATTAGTTTCCATCTGTTGCTTCTTATCCTGCCCTCAGGTGCTTTGGAGAATAGCTTGACTCCCTCTTCTTTGTGGCAACCCCTGAGATATTGGAACACTGCTATCATGTCCCCCCCTCATCCTTCTCTTCATTAAACTATACATACCCAATTCCAGCAATCGTTCCTTATATGTTTTAGCCTCCAGTCCCCTAATCATCTTTGTTGCTCTTCTCTGTACTCTTTTTTAGTCTCAACATCTTTTTTACATCGCGGTGACCAAAGCTGGATGCAGTATTCCAAGTGTGGCCTTACCAAGGCACTGTAAAGTGGTATTAACACTTCACGTGATCGTGATTCTATCCCTCTGCTAATGCAGCCCAGCACTGTGTTGGCTTTTTTTGGCAGCATATCATATCTAGATATGATTCACCTTTTGGATATGTCCACATTAAACCATGCAGGTGCTGAAAGTATTGCTAAGCAATTGATTAACATTTCTGATTCAACACCCAAGTCACAGTAACTTGTTAATTCTCAATTGCTATTGTATATATTATTTTGGCTTAGGGACAAATGGCTGACACTGTGGGAACATTGCTTTTGTCCCAGCTGATAATGTATTATTTGGGTAGACCTATTCCTCTGGCTTGCCAGACTGAATGCATGCTGGGAAAATGAGAGAAAAGATTTGCATTCCATGGTACTAAATGTGAAGCTGGTTTCATGTATTAGCAGATATCCACTCTGAATATAACCCTTATTCCAGTGCTTAGCATTCTTGATTTCCAGTTTCAGATGGAGAGTAACACATATGGCAAAATAAAGAGTAGAATATATTTAGCTCCTTTGGAGATTCACTGAACATGCCTGAAGAGCTGAATTCATTGGGATTGTAATGTATGGAGATATATTCTAAACCTCGAAATATCTTGGTAAACACTCAGGAAGTACCATTTTATTTTTGTTAATTGCTTATCCACTTTTAAATACTGGCAATAAGAAAGGGTATTTTGGTCTCAGGAAGAAAAACAAGAGATTGAGGAAGTTGCTTATAAATAACCTTGCATTTGACTTTTTTTTTTCTTGTTGCCCATTCCTCTCAGTGACAGTAACAATGTGGTGCCAAAAAAAGATCTAGCTTGCAGCAAAAGACTATTGCTTTCAAGGGAAGCAGGTAAGTTGTTTTGTCTTAGAGATCTGAAAATCTTCTCACATTGGAGCTGAGGCTAGATAAAACATTCCTGAATCATTGGAAATTGAGGTTTCCAAATTCCTAGCAGAAGGTGAGTCTGTGAACCAAAAAAAAAAAAAAGCTATTTGTCTGTTTCTCAATCTCTTTTTCTCGTTTTGAACTATTGTCTGTATTGTGCTCCAGTCATGTCCACCTATTCACTTACATTATTCCACTTCCCTGATGAATTAGACCTTTGCTATAGATGTTCAGTGCAGAGCAGAGATATTTGAAATCATGCAGAAGCTTTTTTGTGACAGCAAAAACATTACATACAAGGTCAGGTTCAATGAAAGGACTATGATAGACATTTATTAAGAACTTACAAAGGGTGGCAAAAAAAGGAACTCCATGCTAGAACAGGAGAGAAACACATTATTTGGAGGGCACTAAATTGCCTTTATCCTCAGGTTAACATGGTCAACTGAAGGCATTCTTTTGAACTAGAAGTAAGTAATTGTAGCTAGGTTTTCTCACCATGTTAAATTAATACTAACCAAAGACAATAGCTTGGCACCATTTGCGAATCTCAGTTATTTGAAACAAAAAAGCAGTTTCCCAAGCTCCATAATGCACTGCATATTGTTTGTTTTCATTTACCTCACATGAATGACAGAAATTCCCTTGCTAGGGGAAAAACTAAACGTACTTATTCATAGCTACTTATGGGGTATGAAGGTACTATTCATACCTTATGAGTATAAGTATTCCATAGGAATATTGGAAGGTACTGGAATTTTAAAACAAAATGCTAATTATGCTCCCACATACAATAGCATTTTAAATGAACTTTTTCAAGACAAAAAATAATCATTGATTGTCCTTTCTAGGTTTTATTAAGCCATTGGTTATAGTTAATTCAATATGGGCTATTGAAAAATTTGAAAAAAAAACCTTTCTTGCAAATATTTGATGATATAGATTTACAGCATGCTGCAGATTTAGTATAGGTATATATGCATATTTAAGACACATTTCCACAAACCTTTGTAGTTTTGCGTTCTTCGTGGGTGCCAGGCTCCCAAAAGGATAAACATACTATTATCATTAACTGCATTTTATAAAGTCTAGTGGGAGGCCATATGAGATTTATTAGATTGCTGCCAATCCATCTGGCTCTCAAGGTCTCTAGGCTAATGACTGAACTCTGTCAAGGCTGACTAAATTAAAAATGCATAGAAGAAATATACTCAGTTGATCAAACTATAAGATAAAAGTGCAGTCAATCTACTATGGACACATAGCATACTGTAGGTAGAATATTGCCTGGTTGCTTCCTTAAAAATCTGCCTCTTCCATGTAGCCCATAGCTTAATCTCCATTTTTCACCAACCTGTTTCCATATACAAGTAGTTCTGAACTTATAACTATTCATTTAGTGACTGTTCAGAACTACAATGGCACTGAAAAAAGTGACTTATGTCTATTTTCACACTTATTGCAGTATCCCCGTGGACAGATGATCAAAATACAGATGTTAGCAACTGGCATGTGTTTATGACAAGTTGTAGTGTCCCGGGGTCATGTGATCATCTTTTGGGACCTTATGACTAGCAGTCAATGGGGAAGCCAGATTTACTTAACAATCATGTTACTAACTTAACAACAGCAGTGATTCATTTAACTGTCTTGCTTAGCAATGCAAGTTTTGGGTTCAATTGTGGTTATAAATCAAGGACTACATGTAGTTATTTCACTGCCTCATACCTATCCCTCTCTTCCCCTTCTTTTATAAGCATGTTAATCTGCTTTCTTTCTATTATACAGTATCAAAAACATCTACCATCTTGGGCAAGCAACTTTTGCCTTTACTACTCCATAAAATAGCACATAAATTACAAATATCAGCCTTACTGGAAAAAGCTTACATGCTGTGATGATACCTTTAACATCATCAAAGAGCAATGTCTACAGGTTCTTGGGAAGGATTGAATCAGTGGATCAAAGAGGCCCTCTATGAAGGAGATGAGCAGTTAAGAAGTTTGACATATAAATAATAAAATAAAATAAATACAAATGGCAAATTCAGACTAAACAACTGACTGACTATTGCAAAGCTTTATGGTTTTCTGTCTTTCTTATTAAAGTTAGAGTTTGAAATTACCATTCTGGATGGATGGCCTGGTCATCTTCATGATCCTGATGGGATTAAAGCTCCTAGCATTCCTAGCTAGCTCTAGCAAAATGTTCAAAGATAGGCTGACCTGAGGAATAAGCAGTGCAGATTATGATTCAACCTGGAATCCAAGGCTTTAAAAGCAGAACCTGTTGGCTTCAGGATATCTTGATGCACTGAGCAGTTAAGTCAAAAGTGCCCACCTGTGTAAATTTCAATTTTTCAGTTTCAATTTAGAATAGAGCCGAAAGACAAGTTGCTGTCCAGTCCTTTCTTAAAACTCTCCAGTGATGAAGTACCCACAACTTCTGAAAGCAAGTTAATTTTTCTCACTGTTAGGAAGTTTCTCCTTAATTCCAGGTTGCTTCTCTCCTTGATTAGTTTCCATCGATAGTTTCTTCTCCTGCCCTCTGGTGCTTTGGAAAATAAGTTGAGCCCCTCCTCTTTGTGGCAGCTCCTCAAATACTGGAATACTGCTATCATCTCACACATATATTTAACATATAAAAAGGGATCCACCAAGATAAAGATTCCTGGAAATTCCTAAATCCATCACAAAATGTTGGCCCATGAGCAGATCAAGAAATCAACCTGGAGGACTTCTGGTCTTGCGCAGTAACACAGCAGTCAAGGGATTTTGGGGCTCTGTGCCCTTTGGCTGAATTTCTTCCTGTTAGGGGACCTTAAATGGGCCAGAAGCTGCCCCGATGAGGTGACAAAGAAGGAAGGAAGTCCCGCAGACCACGGAGAGATGGCAGTCGACCCGATTGGTCCAGGAGAAGCCTTCCATAAACCAACAGGAGAAAGGCTAGCCTAACTTCAGAGTCTAGCCTAAGCTACAAGCAACTGAAGTCAAAAAGCACTATTTTAAGCTGATTGTAAACAGTGTGTTCGAATCTGGGTAAGATCATCGATTTTCTCTATCCTACTTATTAACTTTCCTGGGGAAAAAAAATTCCCAAGAAGCAAAAAACGTCCGAACATGAAGGAGGGGGATTTTTGCCCCACACTTTTACTAATAAAAGTGGCAAATTAAACCTTTTATGGAGGACCAAAACATACAGAAATGAAATGAATATAAAACCTAAATTTGGATAAGTTTGGAATTGTTGAATGGTTAAGATTCTCATTTTAAAGGCAATTTTCTATTTTGATAATTTGAAAAATAAACTGGTACTGACATCTAGTGGTGGATAAAGACTAGGACAGCTATGGCTTTTATACAGGACTTGGCAAAATCTGGAAAAAACTAATCTGTGCTTGTGACCTTCAAAGCTATAACAATAGAGAACAGCTGTGACAAAAAAGAAAACAATTTGGGTTGCAGACAAAGAGAGGATTATAAACTTCAGGAAACCTTTTTGAACCTTTTTGATTATAAATATCTACTAAATTGTGACTCTAAAGCTATTTTCAGGGAAAAGAAAACCTCGATTCTTGACCACTACGAAAAATCAGAGACTTGCAGAAAGAATTTATCAAGAAAAAATAAATATCTTTCAAAAGGAGACATATGAGATGCTGCAACTAATTCAAACAACAATGACTTCAAACCACAAAGAAATCCAAAATAACTTTGAAAACATAAACCAATTCATCTCCAATTTAACTTTACAACAAAAAAAATCCAGGAAATAACAATAGAGAAGGAGCAGATAAAACAGATAACTGAACACAAATTCGAAGATAGAGACTCAAAGATGGAACTTAACACAACAAAGAAGTATGATTTAACCCAAGTGGGAAAAATTACAAGAAATATTGGTTTTGGAAAAGGCAACTTATACTTTAAGACCACAAGACAAATTTCAGGATAAGAAAAAAGACTGGTCAAAATGGATTGCCAAGACATCAGGAACACCATGTCAGGAACAAAAAATGATAAGATATATAGAGAGAAAAACAAAGAAAAAGATTTTCAACAAACATGAAAGAGCAAATGCCTCTTACAAAGATATTGTAGTTGACTTATTTTTTATATCTACAGTGACACCTACAAGAATATAGAATATATTGATTAAAGATATTGGGCAAAAGAAGAAGGCCAAAGTAAAAATTAAGAAAACAGATGATGGGACTTATCAGAGATAATATTTAAAAAAAACACCTGTTTGAATATGGTTAAAGTAATAGAAAGATTTTGGATATGAATTTTACATTAAGAGGGAGGAGTCCCTCAAATAACATAGTACTCTCTCTTCTCTTTTCTTATCTTATTTCTTGATATGAGTAATATAAAAAAGTTAGAATGGCTTATATATAAGGACATATTTTAGATATTTAAATGTGATTGATTTTAAGAAAATTACAATGGATTGGAAAAAAAATGTTTTGAATAAGAGTTAAAAGACCAGATGACTAGATTTATTAAATGGAATATTTAAAGATTAAATATATTCTTAATTATGATAAAAAAGAATGGAAAATTTTTGGAAATAAATATGTATTAGCTTAGGGGAAACATGGACTTTCAGTAGTATAGTATTTTTTTATCCCTGTTTACTCTTGTTCTTTTTTTTCTCTTTTTTAACTTATTCCTTAAGTAAGGTAAAAGTTATGGGATGGTTTACATGAGAAAAAATAGAATCAAATATCTAAATGTAATTAACTTTGAGAAAATCTTAACCAGTAAGAATGTCTTGAATATTGTGGGAAAAACAAATGTAAACAAGAACTCTAAATGGGATCTATGATGAGGCAACCATAAGCACTAGATAGAAAAGAAATATTATATTGATGTGATTATTATTTGCAGAAATATTAGAAAAATATATATTCAATTGTTATCTATGAAAACAATAAGAATTGTATTACCTTAAAGTTGGTAAAAGAGAACATTATGGGAAGAAGAGGAAATCAAGTAAAGCTATTATGTGGATTATAGATCATAGAAACCAATTGCTAGCGAATGTTTTTTAAATGTAAACCCAGACAACACACTGTTTACCGAATATTAAGGTGACCATGTTAAAAAAATAATAAAATATATTGTATAATAAAAGAAATCAACCTGGACTTTAGCTAATGGATAGTAGGACCAGTAAAAAAAAATAGTTTACTGTGGCAAATGGTTTTTTTTTTAATGTCCTGCTCCAAGACTCTTACTTCTGTTTCCTCTTTTGCCCTCTTCCTCCAACTGTCACTCAATATTTCCATGGCCACTGGGGATTCTCAGTCTGCTCATCATCCTTCTGGAGTTATCCCCTCCCAACCCCCTAATCTATTGTGATTCTGAAATCTTGGGGTTTTTCTGAATCTACTGACCTAAGGTGTAATAATAATAATAATAATAATAATAATAATAATAATAATAATAATAATAATAATAATAATAATAATAATAATAATAATAATAATAATAATAATAATAAAGTTGGAAGTGACCTTGGAGGTCATCTAGTCCAACCCCCTGCTTAGGCAGGAAACCTATATCATTTCGGACAAATGGCTGTCCAGTCTCTTCTTAAAAATATCCAGTGTTGGAGCATTCACCACTTCTGGAGGCAGGTTGTTCCACTGGTTAATTGTTCTAACTGTCAGGAAGTGTATGGATAGTGCATCCTATACAACATAGGTTGCTACATTTTATGCCCTACACTGGAAAAAATTGGTAAAAGACAGAGTACCTGAGAACAGTAGTAAAGATAGAGATGCTGGTTCTTCTTTCCATTATTTGATTATAAACGCCAATCAAGTGCTTGGATTGCACTGGCCTTGTGTGCATTTCAGTTGCTTCCATTTACTACCCCATTCTCTTTCCTGGAAGAAAAGAATATATTTCAACATTGAGACTCAATTCTTCAGTTGAGATAAAATCCCTAAATGCTGCCAATGGCCAGTGTTCTCCTTTTGCACATATATACTATATTGCTGTAGTATTCATGCCAAATGGCTTTTTCTCATTGTACACCCTGAGCTTGAGAACTTTATGTGTACCATAAATTGCCATAAACAGAATTACCTGTCTATAGTACTCCATAAAGTTATTCAAAAAAGCAAATATAGTTGTGCTGGCCATAAAAATCATTTTGGGGTATACTTTTAGTAGACCATGCAAAGCAGTGCACATTTTTTTGAGTTTTATAGCACAAAACCACCTGGTAATCTTTCTCCTGGCGAATAGTTATGGAAACTGTTTGAAAAAACAGGGCAAGATAATAAAGTAGAAAAAAGTTGGCAGATGTTGAAATTTACCACTGGCAGACAAGACAGAACCCCTTACATCACTATGAAACCAGAAATCTCTCTTTGTGCCCTCCAATGTCTCAGGCCTACTTGATTTTTTAATTATGTTTTAATGTCAATACATATATATATATACATAGAAAGTTGGTATTCTACAAACCAAAGAATCAACTAAAAATGTCATAGTTATTTGTTCCAATGTCAATTGCTTCCAAAAGTCCTCTGAAAATAGTACAAAACATCCCAGGTGCTTAGTTAACTTTTGATAACTTTTTGTTATTGGTCATGCTGATCATGACACCATTTTGTGAATGCATAAGCCTTTCATGTAGCTCTTTTGTAACATACCCAACACATTCTTCCCAATTTTCAGGTTGCCTCCCATCTGGGACAGTTGCCTAATTCTCCCAGGAAGTCCATTATCAGTCATCATCAAACCTCCTCTGTTCTATTAGAAGATTTTGATTAAATTCAATTTTCATGGCTTAAACTCCAGTTGTTCCCTGTCCAATCTTGAATTTTCTTTTCCTTCTGTTCTTTTCAAAGACAAGCACTGTGGGATCAAAAAGTCATGATGGCAGCTACAGCCATGCCATCAAGAATAACAGAATAACAGAGTTGGAAGGGACTTGGAGGTCTTCTACTCCAATCCCCTTCTCAGGCAGGGAAACATTTCATACCATTTCAAACAAATGGTTGTCCAATCTCTTCTTAAAAACTTCCAGTGTTGGATATCCATAACTTCTGGAGGCAAGTCGTTCCACTGATTAATTGTTCTACCTGTCAGAAAATTTCTTCTTAGTTCCAGGCTGCTTCTCTCATCCGTTGCTTCTTGTCCTGCCTTCAAGTGCTTTTGAGAATAGCTTGACTCGTTCTTTATAGCAATCCCTTAGATTTTGGAACAATGCTATCATGTCTCTCCTACTCTTTCTTTTCATTAAACAAACATACCCAATTCCAGCAACTGTTCTTTGTATGTTTTAGCCTCCAGTCTCCTAATCATCTTTGTTGCTCTTCTCTGTACTCTTTCTAGAGTCTCAACATCTTTTTTACATCCTGGCAACCAAAACTGGATGCAGTATTCCAAGTGTGGCCTTACCAAGGCATCATAGAGTGGTATTAACATTTCACGTGATCTTGATTCTATCCCTCTGTTAATGCAGCTTAGCACTATGTTGGCTTTTTTGACAACTGCAGCACACTGCTGGCTCATATTTAAGTGATTGTCCACTACACTTCAAATCACTCTTTCAACAGGCAGTTAATTTTCTTTTTTAAGAAGCCCCTGCAAGGTGAAGATCTGTATCAGGATGCTGGAGAAAGCTTGAAGATGGCTTTCTACATTTTTTATTTGATTTATTACCAGGGGCATCAGGAGTAAGACTAGAAATATTCCTTTGTTTGTCTCTGCTCTGTTTTCCCTGGCCAGGTGACAGATACTCTTAACTTTTCCCAAAAGTACTTCTTCTTTGTCTTCCTCCTTTTCCCCCTCTTTGTCTTCCTCTCTTTGTCTTTTTCCCCTCTTTGTTTTCCTCTCTCCGCACAACATAAGGACAGAAAACTCAAAGAGACAGGCTTTCAATCATAACAGATCATTTCCTTAATAAATTTCATCTATCATTTTGGACCTCAAACATTTCTTATTACATATTTATTTATTGACAGACCCTATTTTCAGAATAATGAAAAATATAAAAAATAAAGCAAAATGCCCCAAAGCATACACCCCAATAGAACCAAGGATTCTTAAGGGACCTAGTGCTAAATACAGGTCCCAATGGATAATGTTTCAGTCATGGTTAACATAAACATTTGCCTATGCACTTTGCTTATACTCCATTCCCAGCTTATTTTTTTTCTTCCAAACCTCTATTAGGTATAGAAAGAATAAGAATTGTCCTGATGAGATCTTCCTTTCCACTTGAATACCCATTCCAGCACTCTAGCTCTGCTTTCAACCTCTTCTTTTTGAAAAAGAAAAATGAGAGAGTAGCTGAATAAAATAACACAGCTTTCAAACAAAGGGATGGGTTCAATTCCAGTATCTCCAGGGGCAATTCTGCATTGCGGCTTGTACTCTTTCTTTCTCATGCTGCTCACAGATGCTTAATTAAGCCCATATCAGACACCCCAATCTAGATTGCGATGGTTGGCACTGAGGTTGGGCTGCGCTCAGTCTGGACCATAGTTACCGATTGGTCATTCCCCCACTTCTCACTCTTCCAAGCCATACAACGAAGGCACGACTTGCTACCTTGCTTCTGTGTGGACCGATCTCCTAGCCTGTTTCTTTTACAGATTGTTTCCTCCTCACAAGTCCCTGTGATTTTCCTTTGCTTTCCTAGATGTTTGCATATATGGATGTCTTCACCTTGCTTCACATATTATCTGTTTTGACCCTAATACGATTCCTTTGTACTTTTCTCTTAGTATCATCCTATCTCTGATGCTATAGTGATTGGTTTGCTATTCTTTTATGGTGGACCAGAAGTTGTACAAGAGGCTCTCTAACTAGAATTTACTGACAGAATTTTCTACTAGTAAAAAAATGAAATGTGGGTGGGTGGGAAGATGATGCAATGGTGAATGAGGCAGGCATGATTGCCTGAATCCTGCCTCTCTAATGCAGAATTATTCTGGAGCTCTGGAGCTCTAGTCTTTAATGGTTAGACTGAAGCTGTAGCATGGAACTGGATCATGCAGGGCTCACTTCCTTTGGCTCACTTCCATGATAAATAGGTTAATGCTAGCAGGGTCTAAAAACAAAGTCCTTGGTGTGGAAATGAATTGTAACAGGTCCCATCTTTTCAGCTTCTAAAATTGGAAAGTACTTAGAAAGACTTTTGCATTGATTTCATAAGTTGATTGTATGAAAGCAACCTTGGAAGTGTTGCCCTGATTCAGCTCAGGAGAAGCTTTCCCCTGGATGGCTGCTTTCCTCTCTTTTGCTGCAACAATGGTTCTGATTCATATAAGGAAGAGACCTTTATGTGGCTCCAAGTGTACTGCAGTAATTATAATGTGGTTGCTTTTGTGTCTATGAGATTATGAAATTACTCTATGTGAATTCCATTACTGAGTGTTTTCTATTTCTCATCAACGCAGTTTTAACCTCTGGTATGATTATCTTCCTAGTACTGTTTTTGGCCTTCACAGCAATGATTATGACATTGACATCTGTATTACAAATATTACAGCAATGGAAAAACAACACAGGAACTTGAATGAGAGTGGTGCAAAAGAAGAAGAAACTTATTTTAAATTAGGCTTTCATCTCAGATAAGATGAAAACTTCCTGTTAAGTAAGTGTCCAAAAATCTCTATCCCTCTCATGAAAAATAATGCCTCTGATGTTATAAGTCATCAAAAGATGGCAGTACTGGGGTTCCTGAGGCTGACATAGTCTTTATCATCTTTTCTTTCACTTCAATTGGCTGGAAGTATGAACAGCAAACTGAGCAATCATATAGATCACATACTGTAGTCATCATCTCCCACCACCATGGAGAGATATATTTATGTTTCAAGTTATGGTCATAATTTCTAAACTGACATTTATACATATACATCAGTATAGTGTTTGCAAATTTTCTGCGATGTCATTCCTAGCCAGAGTTTAACATCCCTCCTACTTCATCACCAGGACCACAATTGACTGCATAGACTTTCCTTCTATTAATAACATGCAGATTCACCCTGCCCCCCCCCCCCGATTCTTATTCATTGAAATGAAATGTAGGCTACATTTGACTTTGAAGATACATTAATAATTATGCCAATCTCTCTGCCTACTGAGGAAATCATTTCCAGGTTAGGCTGGTCCTGACGTGGATCACATGCTTATGTAATGTAGCTTATTATTAGGGGCACAAGAACATATATATCCCAGTCTGTAGCTTAGCTTGGTATCTTACCCTAAATGGAGACAACTGGTTATAATATTTCTGCCAAACAGAAACCAGACAGCTAAACTCTCCAAAATCTTCATCAGATACTTGTGGAATTTATCTTCAAGTGAGATAGATGAATTTGGAAATGCCTATATTACTGTCACTTTGCTGTCACTTAAACTGTGTTTAAGCATGACCACAGAGGGGGGTGTGTCTCTGTTTGTCTCATCCCAGATGTCCTGAGGAAGAATCTCTCGTCTGAGGCACTGAAAAGTATTGTAAGAAAGGAGACTCACACTGATAATATGGTAAAGAAAGAAAACCAAGGGATAGGCTGGACTACCTGCTCATAAGAAATTGGCACCCTGCCCACTATGCAGAGAGTGTGGGAGGAAGAAACACTGAATCTAATATTTTTTAATTGCCTATAAATAGGTTTCATATTTGAAAGCATGTTACCATAATTTGTGGGTTCTTATTTCAGCTTTTTTCGTAATGCATCTTTTTAAACTTAGCTCAAAAGAAAATTATTCTTTTGATGGTTCTTTTCTAGTTCTGACTGTTGCTAGGGCTAGCTGACAGGTGTGACTAACCACATTGCCACTACAGGCGCATTAAAGGAAAGACATTAGAAAAAAGGGGAAGAAGGGAAGGTCCTTACACTGAATTTGCATCCAAGCAGAATTGACTAATGCTTAAATGCATTTTATACTGCAATTGACCAGATTGCTTATTTTCCAAGATTTATCCTACTTTTTCCAATAAATCTTTCACTACTGCAATGTCAGTCTTGGTTTTCAGCCAGAGAAGAACTCTAAGGAACATACTTAGCAATTCTGAAGATGCTGCTGATGGAAAAATAAATAATTGGGCATTCTTTTTCTAGTTTAACTAATACATTTTATTCATTTTGTGCCTCCAAGAAACTGGAAAAAAGTGGGCTGTGACAGAACAGTATTATATTCAGTTCAATAATCCATTTTTTAGTTTAGCTGCTTATGTACTTACACTGCTTTCACAGTCTGGTTTTCGACTGTGGTTTATGAAAATTATACCAGTTTGAGTAAAATATATGTGTATAGTTATGCCTTCTTTAAAAATGATTTGAAGCAGTGCTTTGGATCTCTTGTAAGCATAGCACCAAAAAGTTGTATTTGCTTGAATGTATTGATTCCTTAAAATCATAGGTTTTTTTTTCATATCAGCTTTTAACGAATAGCAGAGAAATGGGTGAACTTTTGAGATACTCAGAATCCTTCATCTGAATTATCAACTGTGGCATACATGTAGCATTGGAACAGCTCTGATGCTTCTATGAATGTAGAGACATTTTGTTGCCATAGAATCCCACCAGTCACAGGGCAGATGTCAAGAGCAGCTGAACATCTGGATTGTAATCTTTCCCTCCTTTGAAAAGATCAGCATAACTCAGTTTAATAGGGCACTCAAGGCAATAAAGGTTAACAGCACTGCATCACCTCAGCTGTTATAAGGAGCCACTCAAACATTTTTTTCTTTTTTCAAAAAACCCCCCTTTCGTTATATTAACTGCTTAGGGATTTGGGTTTGGAACAGGAAGGCACCATCCTATTTGTGTCTGTTCTATAAAGTAGAAATCAGATGAGCTTTGATACAACTCAAGGGTTCTCACCCAGTATGTGACTCATTTAATTCATTGCCTGAGAAATGACAAGGGCTTATTATTTTGCTGCAGCCATTTTCTCCTGGGTGTTGAGGCTTCACAAATTGAAGAGAGGCATTGAGTTTATATAACTTTTTCCTTTTCCTTGACAGTCTATCTATTGTGCTTTCAATTCCTAATACACTTCTTTTCTTCCTCCTTCTGCTCCATTGGTTTTGTCCCTCTTTTTCTTAAAACAAAGCTCTTTTATCCAGAGGATCTATCCAACCCCCTTCACCATTTTTCTTACATGAAATATTCAGAGGAACATAACTGCTTAACATTTGAAGATTCAGAACCAAGCATGGCAATCTAGACTGAACACACATGGATTCAGGATAAGATGTTAGCAGCAAAAGCCCTTTGCCTGGTTGGATATGTCACATTCTGTTCAATCTGCTGCAGTAATTTGATATGTTCTTATAAAAAAAATGGAATTATTTTTTCCACCTCTCCCTAGTCTTGGGTTTTTCTAGAAACTTGTTCATTTCAGGAAGATATACTGATACTTAAATCATTATAACAATCTGGAATGTTTTGGATTGATGATTAATCAACTGTTAATCAAGTGGCTATTAAAATTAGGGACACTAACGTAGCACTCAAATGCTACATTTCCTTTCTTTGGATCACGAAGGCTGTCCTTAGCTCTGATATTCCTGATCAAATTCTATACAGTATCTAATTTTGACATCACTGTTGTCCATTCCAAAACAAGTTATCGTGTTGCTTATAGGGTCTACCTTATGGTGAGGCACAATGAAGTACTGCTTTAGTTAGTGCAGTGAATTTGGACCAAGCCCCCTACCAAATCAATACTTTTGTAACTGATTCTTCAGATCAGCCATGCAACTTTTAAAATCCACTTCCCATCCTGGACAGACAGTGTATTAGCATCATTCTGAACAGGTATCTTGAACATTATAGGAGATTGCTGTGAAGCCTACCTCCAAAGACAGGTTCACCATAACACATCATTCTGAAGACCTGTAAGTTGAATGCACCTGAGTGACTGGATGACTGAGGATAAGTGGAACTTCAGAAGGGCAGAGATATGTGAAAGAAATCCTGATGTTCTCTTGTTACCTTATGTAGTTTACACAAGTAGCAATTCTATATCTCAGCCTTGTCACTTACCACTTTCTACAGAGGGATGATCGAGAGCAGCCTGTCATACAGCATCACAATCTGGTTTGGAAGCATTACTGCTTCAGACAGGAAGGTGGTGCAGAGAGTAGTGAGGTTGGCTTAAAAGATTACTGGCAGTTCCTTCCCTTCCATCTGGGGTGCTACACATCCTCTTCATGACCTGTTTTCCTTGTTACCTTCTGGGAGGGGGCTTCGTGGTATCCAAAGCAGAACATCCAGATTTAATATCACAGCTTTTTCCCATACAGTATTAACCTTGTGAACCCTAAAGCTTCCTCCTTCTGATATGTATTCAAGATGGACAGTGATTAATATTTATATGTTACTTATATGTAAAGGTGTAGGTCTATACATATGTTGTTTATAATATGTTTAAATGTGTGTTATGTATGTGTATGTGTACACTTTGAAAGCAAACAACTAAATTTCATTTTTAATGTATGCCATTGTGCCATTTTTTACTGTGCCCACAGTAAAAAATGACAATAAAGGTTATCTGTCTGTCTGTCTGTCTGTCTGTCTGTCTGTCTGTCTGTCTGTCTGTCTGTCTGTCTGTCTGTCTGTCTGTCTGTCTATCTATCTATCTTGTAAAATATTGGTTTAGACTGGACTGTTTAAGACTACATGTTTGGAGTAGGGAGAGAAATCTATAACTGAATATGGCTTTTTTCATTCAAGAAAAAAACTAAGTATATAGAAATCTGGATATAAAGGATATTAAGTAATTTGTCATCTTCTGGCTTTTTAATTCTATATATGCAGGGTTTTTCTTTCTTCACATAAAAGCAGTTTCATGTACAAAAAATAAATGTAGGTTTTTTTTAAAATGTGTTACACTAGATACTTTTCATCTTTGGCTGATTCCAAATTCTATGTATCTCCATTGCTTCATAATTGGATTTTTTTTAAAGGAGCTAACTTCCTGACATTATACAATCTTAATTCCTGATAAATGCAGGGGGGAATATAAAAGAAATTTGTAAGAGATTTTCTGTAGAATGGTTTTGCAAAATCCACTTAATCTGACTCTATTACTATATGAACAGAAACACTTTCTCTGCTAAAATACTTCAAATTTGTAAGATACTTTTGAAAAAAGAAAAAGAACACATCTTTATGAAGCTTACATTAGTATGCTTCATAGAACTTCCAAACAATCATATATTTGAGATAGGATGGAAAAATATATTATATAAATTTCTATAAAATATTGTTTTAGGGAATCAATTGGGAAAGACAAGGAATAATGCTTTGGACAAATCTTATTTAAAAGAAATGGATGTAGGAACAAGAGCCACATGTTTTCTGTGGCCATGCTAAGGGAAATGTAGGGTAACATCTTCTTGATAATAATTTTTTTATTTATTAATCAAACTTATAGGCCACCACAATCAAAGTTTGCAATTTGTAATTCTAGGCAGCTTACAACAATGAAGCAAGAACAATGGAATGAAAAAAGAACAATTGTAACAAAACAATATAATTTATAAAAGCCTGTGCTATGGAAACTAAAAAAAAAAAAAACTTTCTGCAACAATTATAGAGAACTTAGGAACAGGATCACTTTTTATCATCCATTGGGCCAGCTGGAAAAGGAAGGTTATCAAGGTTTATGAAAATACAGGTGGGTTAGACTCTATGGACTTTATGGAGATGAGGGGAATGTTGTTCCTGCCAGCCCTTTGAGCTAGTCAGATAGGAAACCAAAAGCGTGACTCTTTATTGTAAGATTACAATAGCTGAATCTTGCAAGTCTGTAAGCATTCCTCTCCTTCCTTGGCCTCACATTCCAAAGAACTTAAAAGGGTCTCTTCTGCGATGTATTCTCCACCCCTATTCCTTCTGTGGGTTTATCTGACCATTGCCCTGGCTGAGGCTTTTCCTCCCATGGTTATTCCCACAACCCATTAAAGTTCCAGAGGATGTGGCCTTGCCAGATGATGGTGCTTTACTCAAGGGGCCAAAGGTAAGTCAAGGTGCTTTACTCAAGGGGCCAGATTATTTGCATTTTTTTTGCATGAAAAGTAATTGTGCAAATGATGAACATATATGGATCTCTTTTTATGTATCTTTTTAAAAAATCCTCAGTACTAATAGCAAAAAAGCCCCACCCCAGACTTATTGGAAACATGCAACTCTTTAACAGAACAAAGGAGTAGAACGGATTTATCCTGATCACTTACAACATTGGCTTCGTAGTATCCAAAGCAGAACATCCAGATTCAGTCACAGTTTTGTTCCATACAATATTAACCTTGTGAGCCTTGTGTAACCCTCTTTCTGCTATGTATTCAAAATGGGCAGTGATTAATATTTATATGTAGTTATATTTAAGGGTCTAGGTCTATACATATGTGGTATGTAGCATGTTTATATGTGTGTTATCTATGTGTACACTTTTGAGAGCAGGCAACAGAATTTCATTTCTAATGTGGACCAGGGTGCCCACAGTAAAAAATGTCAATAAAGGTTTTCTTATCTTAAAAGTTATCTTAACTATTGTCATGATTTGGAATATCATTAGAATTATGTCTAGAACAGTGATGGTGAACCTTTTAGAGACCGAGTGCCCAAAAACTGGCCCCGCCCCTGCTCCACCCCCTGCCCCGCCTCTGCTCCAGCCCCACCCCACCTGCCCGCAGGGCCACTTACCGCCTCCAGGGCCCGC
>NW_015389603.1:60075-77135 GCF_001527695.2 Protobothrops mucrosquamatus
GTTTGAATACTTCTGTGCTAAGGAAAGAGTTAATAATCATGCAGCCTACTCTATACTTCAGGTTGAGGGTACAGATATCAATCTGCTAACTAAAGCCTTGCCTAAAATAACAACAGCTGGGTAGTTTCTATATAGCAAGAATTAATGCTCAAATTACAAAGGGGATTGTTGATAAACATTCCTGGGAAGGCATTTTTCAGAATTCTGTTTGAAAGAGTATAAAAGATGATTGGTTGAATATGTGCTATTAAATCATTTTCAACTCCTAGTGATATAGATTTTATCCATGATCTATCCCTAATTTTTTCTTTCTTTCTACTGATCTCCACTGTAACCAAGTCCAACTGCTGGGTTCCCAGCCAATGCAAAAAGGATGACAATGAGCAAAATTGCAGAGGAGTATGACTTTATGATGGACAGTGGGACCTTGTAGAGCATCCCAATGATGGTACATGGTATACCATCACAACTGTACACTATCAGAAGGGTCACCCACAATAGGCAGATAGTCAAATTAAATACAATATCTTGGGTAAAGAAATGGATCTGCCAAGAAATCAAATGGGCATTTATAACCAAGTCAGTATCAACATGATTGTGGAAAATGATGCTCCAGGATCAGGTTTTCTGTGAACTATTGGGGAAGAGCAGAGGACAAATTCAAGTAGTCATGGTGTTTATGATTTGGCTGCATTAAAATCAAACTGATATCCAGTTGCTGTTGTGGTTAGAGACAAAAGGAAACATTGGTACTGCAAGATAGATGAAAGATAAATAGATAGATAGATAGATAGATAGATAGATAGATAGATAGATAGATAGATAGATAAATAGACAGATAGACAGACAGACAGACAGGTAGATAGGTAGATAGGTAGATTGGTAGATAGATGAATGGATGGAGGGAGATGGATGGAGGGAGGGAGGGAGGGGGATGGATGGATGGACATGCACCCCCACCCTACCCCCACACCACACTATTGGAATGTCAGAATCATGAACTAAGACTAACTTGATGTTGTCAGAAGTTATCAATATTAAACTTTGATAGTTTTTTAATATTACATTATACTAAGAACTTGCAACGCTTTGATAATGCACAGTAATCCTTCTGAACACATTATTACATGGAAGTCAGAGTTCGGTATATTAGGAGAAAAATAAAAATAAACATAACATGCAGTAAAAATATATTATTTCAGAAGTAGGCATGATGAAACAAGAGGAGAACAAAGAAAGAACGAATGATGATCCAATCACATGAATCTAAAATCAGCCAAGGTTAACTAGGTGTTACTCCTTGCTGAAGTATGTATATGCTCTTGAGCACTTTGTCAAATTGCCTGTTTCCAATTGGTCAAGTGGGAAAAAGTCATTTATTTATTTATTTATTTATTTATTTATTTATTTATTAAATTTATATACCACCCTATCTCCCTTGCAGGACTCAGGGCGGTGAACAGGCGATACTAAAAACCACGATAATAAATAAATAGTTTGTTTTAAAATCGAATTAAATAACAGGCCTGTTCTAAAAACACACCCGTAAAAAACCCCCACTGAAACATAATCAAACTACGCCAGGCCGGCCGCACAGAATAGATGGGCCTTCAGGGCTCNTTGCACTTGCAGTCATTTGCAGCACCCCCCAATCATGCGACCACAATTTATGATGTTATTTCTAAAAAACTGGCATTTTCCAGTTTCCAGAAGAAAAAAAAAGCCCCATAGTTGTTTTTGGTCACATGATGGCCTGCTTTATGGTTGTGACATCTTTTGACTATAATTGCAGGGCTCATGTCATAATTTGAGGACTGACTGTTACTTTTGAGTAGATACAAGAGCACATAATATAGCAGAGCAGCTCCATTGATATCAGCCAGGTTGGGCAATGGTTCCAAAGCAGGATCATTCCTAAAGAGAGTAGTCTACCCTTTCCTGGGCTAGAGATAGTACTATAATATTTCTTGCTGCTTTTCCAAACTTTTAGAAACAAAGCCTAACCCTTTAGTTTGTTTTCAGTTTAACTTAATTTTCATTTCCCCTTTTATGCAGTTGCCTAAACAGTAAGGAAGCCACAAGAGGCTCAAAAAGTTACAGAGGCTGAAAAATGACTAAACTGAAAGCTGCTTCCTCGATGGCAGAGGATAGGGCTTTAACAGATTGCTCTTATCTCCTCCCTCTCAATAAGTAAATGGTACCCATTTTATCCATTAGTGGCCCACAACAACTAACCCAAATGAAGTTTAAAAAAAAACAATCAAGACAAATAAAACCAACATTTTTTTTAAAAAGGGGTGGGCGGAGGAATGATTTGTTAGGATGTAATCCTGCTAGTTTGGTGTAGTGGCTGAGGCATCTGGCTAGAAATTGGAAGACCATGAGTTCTAGTCCTGCCTTAAACACAAAGGCCCAGGTGATCTTGGAACAGTCACTTTCTCAGCTCTGGTAAGGAGGCAATGGCAAACTACCTCTGAAAAACTTGGCCAGGAAAACCACTAGATTTATCCTGGCAATCTCAGATAATTGGACATGATTAAATAGAAGAAAACAAAATCTTGACCATGTGGGTTTACTCTGTGATTAAAATGCAGAGGTGAGAAACCTGGGATGTTGCTGAACCACAATCTCTTGTGTTACAGTGGGTAGCAAAGCAGCAATGGGTGTTATTAAAGCTCCATCATGTGCAAATGGTACCATTTAGCATGGGATATTTATTATTTATCTACAAGATCTTTTTTTATGTATTTATAGTCAATTGTATGCTGTCTCTGGATTCTAGGCTACTTACCATAATAAAAAGACAATAACACATAACCCAGGTCAACAATTAGAGCTAATTAAAACAAATTGTCATATATCCTCATACCCCCATCTTAACACAATGTTCAAAGTGACTCTAAAGAGATTGTTTTTAAAATGGTCTTAGTTTTGTTTTTCACAAGAGCATATTTAATATTCCAATAATGAACAAACAATTATCCTAAACTCATGGTAACAGTTGTGTTTGATAATTTTTTTTTAATGGCAACCTATTTTACACATTACATCTATATCCATTCTTTCTATTACAAACTCACACTTTCTTTCTTTCTTTCTTTCTTTCTTTCTTTCTTTCTTTCTTTCTTTCTTTCTTTCTTTCTTTCTTTCTTTCTTTCTTTCTTTCTTTCACACACACAGACAAATCACACCACAAGAAAATAAACAGGCTGCTTCTGTTAGAGATCTATAATTCTATGCACTTTTAGTCAGAAGTTAGCTTAAGAGGAAACAGTAAAATCTGCCTGGCTAAAACTGTTCTGAAATGAGAAACCATTTACCATAAAGTTTAGAAAGTTCTACTTTTTCTCCTTCCTACCCTCAAAAAGCTATTGATTTATTACTTTATTCCAGGAGACCTTGCATAGTCATAGTAATAAATCACAGCTTCCAATTTTTAATAGGGAAACATCCCCTGCACAATTAATTTACTACTCTGAATATTATTGTTATATTTCTGCTATTGTTATAAAGTACAGAATAAGATACAAAGAGTTCTAGGAATTAATGATCCTAGTCACACTGTGAAATAGCCTAAGAAATAGTCTATAGCACTTTACTGCATGGCAGATATTGTGTTTGTCTATGATCCGGATTTTAAATCTTTACTTCTGATATGAGATAAAGCAGTCAAGTGCTGCAGTAGGACTAGGAAGACTCACTGTTGACATAGAAGCCAACTGGATGACCTTGGACCAGTCACAAACTGGCTGGAAACAAAACCAAAACCAAAACCTTCTTGTTGCCTCAGGCAGTGATAAGAACTACAGTAGGTGAGCATGATGCAAAACAAGCAAGTCCTGCAACTAAGCAGGACAATTGCCAAGATATGAGCCCACAGTTCAAACCACTGCACCATGTTGGATTAACTCACTGAGCAGTACTCCAACTGCATTCTCTCTGTCAAGATACCAGAATTATGCAGGTAGTTCTTGATTTCCAAACACTGGGCACCTGTTTAAAGTGGCAACAACAGAGAAAAAAAAAATCTATCACCAACCCATCTATCACCAGCTGTTGTCCCATGGTCACACAATCAAAATTTGCAGCATCTTGAAGTCATGTGATCGGCATTGGCAACCTTCCCAGCTGGCTTTCAACAAGCAAAGTCAAATCCAGCTGCTGGATTCACTTAATGACTATGGGATTCACTTAGCAACCATTGGCAAAAAAGGTAAAAATCAGATGTGACTCACTTTAAATCGCTTTGCTTAGCAACAAAAATGAAATCTATCACAGAATTCTTTCGGTTTAAATTTGCCAGAGTCCACCAAAATGTGCTCTGCTACACAATGAGAATGAGGTTCCCATTAATGTTTGTCAAGCTAGAAAAGCTAATTAAATTTAGTGCACTTCTGAACAAGTTGTACTAAGAGAACAGTATATTGTATCTTAAAATACGTTAGGATTAATTGTTAAATAAATCATATATTGGTATAACTGCATACAAAACAATGTTATTAGATTAGTCTGAATTATGCAGGAGAGTATATAAGATTGATCTAACTGCAGCAAGGATTGCTAAAACATTTGCTAAGAAATTACATGGAACATTAGAAAATGTATGTGCATGCAACCAAAGACATAAGATTGAATTTATTTATAAAATTTATTGGCCGCCCATCTTACCATAGGGTAACTCTGGGTAGGCTTACAGTTACATCTAAGCTAAAACATAAACAGTTAAAAGCAAACATTAAAACCAAAAACACATGGTGGGGGGGGGGCAGAGGCAAAGGTGGGATCCGTTATTACTCAATCAGCCACCTTGGTTGTGCTATTTAGGTCCTTTAAAAAGATAGGAGGGTTGGGGCCAACCTCACATGGGGGGGCAAGATGTTCCAAAGGCAGGAGCAATAGCAGAAAAAGCCCGCCTCCTGGACCCAACCAGCCAAAATAATTGGGCTGACGGAACGTGCAGCATGCCTCCTTTGCTGGCATGAGTGGTATAGGCCAATCCCAGTGGAGTGACACCGTCCCTCAAGTAACCTGGAACCAGGCCATGAAGGACTTTAAAGATGATCACCAAAACCTTGAATTGCACCCAGAAGCAGACTGGTAACCAATGCAGCTTGTGGAGCATTGGTGTTACAGAGCCCATTCTTGGGGTCCCAAAATCTACCCACACTGTCACACTCTGTACCAGATGTAGCTTCCGAATGCTTTTCAAGAATACCCCCATGCAGAGCACATTACAGTAGTCCAGTCGTGAGATGGGACTGAATGACTGAGCACAGGGAATCCTGGTCCAGGAAAGGCTGAAACTGGCGCACAACACGAAGTTGTGCAAAGGCTTTTCTTAGCCATAACTGCCACCTGTTTCTCGAACAGGAGTCACACATCCAGAAGAACCCCAAGTTGCAGACTGGGTCTTTCTGGGGCAGTGCCAAACCATGCAGAGTCAAAGATGACCAAGTCCCATGTACCCAAAGCCATGCAATCTTGCCAGGGTATCTCCTGATTTCATCCCTTCAATAATATATTGAATAGAAAAATGAAAAATTGGGGGATTTTCTTTTAAAATAAGAAGGCCCAAAGAAATAGAAATTTACAAGATGTATTTCCTCCTTGTAGCTCTGTACAGCCATCTCCAAACTCAAATAAATATTCTATTCAGTAACACAAACTTCAGTCAAACAATGAATGAGTCAGTGATTTTGACAGTTCTTTCCCTTTTCCTCCCAGGTGGGCTCTTTGTCTGTTCTTGCTGCCTTTATTTTGCTCTCCTTTCCTTGGGGAAACCAACTTCTTCACATTATGATCTGTGCACCTTTTGTTAAGACTTCAAGCAGGATTAAAAACATCTGGCAATAGACAAATGCCTTGTTCTACACTAACTGATGGAAACAAAATGTTTCTTCTTCCTGCTGATGTCAAGGGTTTTATTTAGCTGAAGGTGCCCCTACCCACGACTTCCTTCAGCAATACTGCTGGAAAGTTCTGAAAGGGAGAAAATTACTGATTGGAATTCAGTTTTAAAAACAAATCTCCATTGCCTTTTAACTATAGCTTTTTGGGGGGGTGTCCCTTTCTTTCAACCTTGTTGCTTTCAGAAGTTGTGGGTGATCTGTCACTGGAAGCTTTTAAGAAGAGATTGGAAAACCACTAGTCTGGAATGGTATAGGTCTCCTGCTGGAGAATTAGGGAATTAGACAGATGACCTCCTAAATCTCTTCCATTTCTTTATTCTGTTTGTTTTTCATCCTACTTCTCATTCATGCTATATAAGCTGTCAAGAAGGATCAGGAGGAGGAGGTGGAGGAGACGATGTGATAGTTTTCCGACTCTTGAAAAACTAGAAATATGAAATTTAGCCTAAAAACACATCAACAGAATTTAATATATTGATAACCAACAGATTTTTTTTTGAGATTGCAGTACTTATTCTCTATCAATAGTTGAAACATCTAGTTGAATTTGATAACAGCTGCAAGATTATTAGTAGGGCAATATTGGAAGAAGGACTGCTTGCCTACTATAGAAGAATGGATGCTTAAAGTGTCAAACTTAGCAGAAATGGCCAAGATTTCTGCTTATTTGAAGGATCAATCACAAGAAAGATACACTTCGGTCTGGAGAAGATGGATAGATTATATTCAGAATAAATATGGGACTAAAAAGTTCCATTTGGCTTATGAGTAAATTTTAGATGATGATGATGATGATGATGATGATGATGATGATGATGATGATGATGATGATTATTATTATTATTAATATTATTATTATTATTATTATTATATTATTATTATTTTAATATTAGTATTGTATTGTTTAACAATTAGGTTGTTAATTTGTTTATTATTGTGTTTAATTTTAATTTGTTTAAATTTATGTTAAAAGTGAGTTAAAGCGCGTTATGGACTTGGTTATTTAAATAGTTGGTTAATGTTATGATTATTATATTTGTAACCCTGTGTTCAGCTCTGGGAAGTGGGGGAGAGGGAGGGGTTTTTTTGGGGGGGTATGGGGGTTTATATTGTAATTTTTATAAAACTTTTAATAAAAAAAATAGTTGAAACATCTATTCCTTCTGGTTTTAGAACATTAAATTATATCACTGCTATTTAAAAAAGCTAAAATATTAACATTTGCATGCATTTGCACATATGTAATTGATCAGCAAGTTCATGCTATCATATTCTTCAGAAATCACCTCTCATTCTTTTGTTCTTGAGCAAATTAAGAACTTGGGCACAAAAAGAAACCTCAATTCAGCTTGATCAGGAAAATTAGGGGTGTAAACCTAGAAATTCAGCAAGGAAAAATGTTGTGCTCTATAGAGGACAGTGAATTCTTTATTTGAAGGTACTCTCTACCTGGAAGCTAGTAGATATCTTATAAAATATAAATAACTATAACAAGAGAATATGAAATAGTCTTAAAATAATAACAACAATAGTAATGACAATAACAACAGTGATGAAGAAATGAACAATTCACTGTCACAAACGTAAAGCCATCAAAATGGGGAAAACAATATACTGGAAATACAGTAAGTATTATCAGGGAATGGGGTGTCTGAGCAATAACCATATTATAAATATAAGAGTGTGGATTTTTTGCATAAATGTTGTTTTAACTTTATACTACCATCTTATCACTATCTAATAGTTTATAGAAGGTTGTGTACATTTGTAAATGGAAAGTTTCTGAAACTTTCAGCAAAGCCTACTTTTCTTAACACCTCCATAAAACTTTGACTGACTGCTCCAAAATTTCCTCCCAGACATTGCTCTTGGTACAAAATTTGTTTGTTTCACTGATTTTAATCTTCAAGAAAGAACTGAGCAACATACTACATCCATAGTGCTCTTTCTTCAAATATTTTTTCTCAGGAGCAGGAATAGCAATGTGATTTTTTTTTCCAGAGAAGCTTAAAGGTGTGTAAATTCAGCCTTGCAAACAAATAGATAGCAGAAGTTTCAAAAGATAAACCTCAGGCAAGATTTAGAAGCCATCTCTTCATCTGTCCTCTCCTTGACCTTCCTCCTTCTCTCTGTCTTTCTCTGCCCTTCTCGCTGCCATTCATTTTTTTATTTTGTTCCTCCCCCTCTTCCCCTTCAGAGTTCCTCTATCAGCATCCCGCCCCATAACCCTCTAATTTAATTAAATTATTTTTTTTTTTGCTTCTTTGTAAATGTATTATCACTGAAGCATTAGACTAGGTAATCTCAGTTTAAGGGTCCTTATTTAGAAGAAGGCAATAAACTTCATGTCCCATAAATCTTAAGACACATTTTTGACAATCAGTCCCATCTTTGCAGCAAATCTACAGAATGGACCCCACCTTTCTTACCAGGCCTCACTAGGGAACCTTTTTTTCTGAACAATAGACAGAAATTGGGGTCAGTAAGAGAGTGCTTCTGACTGCTTTTCTGTAGAGGCAAATACTTCTTAAATATGGCAGAGCTTAGTATAGAAAACCACTGAACAGTGAAAAGGAGCAGTATTGGTGTCATCACGGGCTATCTACAATTTGCCCCATCTTTCTATGTGACATCTGAACCAGATGGATCCCCATAAGCACCTGTAATAGAAAAGAGGACACTTTTCCTTTTATTCTGTTTTTCCCCCCTAAGCCTACTTCCCTGAGAATTTCTTTAGCTCTTTGAAGTTTGGCTTCATCCAAAATAACCCCTTTAGTGCTTATTCTTTGATGGGGAGGAGGATTTTTTTGGGGGTCAATGATAAAAATGGAAACTTTCCATTTTATTGTCTATCTACCTGAAATCTGTGTTGATCATATTGCCATCCTAGGGCAAATTAAGGGTCAATAAATAGCATGTTGTAGGAAGCAGCGTTAAATATAATTTTGCCCCCAAAGCTGTTCTTTTGTTCTTTTTTTTAAAAGAAAAATGAAAATGAAAAATAGATCAGTTTTTTGTTTCACTCACTTGTGGGCCACTTTCTTCCTTCCAAGTGCAAAAATGCTGAGGCAGGATATAGAAACAGAAACTGACAGCCTCATTTGGCATTAAAATTAAGTGCACAGAAAGTTATTTCACATATCACTGATCTTTCTCAAAAGGAAATAGCCCCACCTCTATTTTGCATGAATTGTTTACATTCATCAATCTTAATTTAAATATAAGACATTCTTCCTCAAGGGAATAAGAAAGGGAGAAAATATTGTTATCCTCAAGGGACCTGCCAACATTCTAGGGGATATTGTCCTTTTACTAATATTTAGCTAGCAAACCAAGTAGATTTTTTAAAAAAAAAAAAAATGGCTTGGTAGCTGCTCAGTGGTCTTTCTTACTCTAAGAACCAGATTTTGTCCAAGATTTTTGTATAAGTTTCTAGGAGGATTACATTTCTGTTCAGGCATCCATCTGAATACATAGGCCATTCAAAATAGGAAGATTTTCAGGAAAGGTCTGCTTAAAGCAAATACATCTGTCAATCCAATCTGGATTTCATTTGATTTGAAATCACATAGTGAGCTATATGTACAAGCCAGCCATGCATTCTAGTGAATGCTCAGTTGGATATTCACGTTACTACAGGTAGTCCTCAATTTACAACAGTTCATTTAGTGACCACTGAAAATTGCAACAGCACTGAAAAAAGTGACTTACAACCATTTTTCACATTTACAACTGTTGTAGCATCCCCATGGTTACAGGATCAAAATTCAGATGCTTGGCAACTGACTCATATTTATGACGGTTGCAGTGTCCTGGGGTCATCTGATCCTCTTTTGTGACCTTCTAACAAGCAAAGTCAATGGGGAAGCCAGATTCACTTAATAACCATGTTACTAATTTAATAACTGCAGTGATTCACTTAACAACTGTGGCATGAGAAGTCGTAAAATGGGGCAAAATTCACTTAACAAATGTTTCATTTAACAACAGAAATTTTGTGATCGTAAGTCGAGGACTACCTGTATTGTGATGGGTAATGCTAGATGTAATGCTATCTACTATGCTTTTAGATATTCATGATAAATAACATTATACACTATTCTGTAATAATAAAAGGCAGGGATAGTTAAGAAGTCCTGTGAAATAAAATTCTATTCATTTAGCCCAAGAATTCAATCATTCTTCTTAGTTTTATTTTGTTAAGTGAATGAACGTTTTTACTGAATATTTAATTAAAATTTGTTAATAGAAACATTGGGCACATTATATTTGAAGACAATCATTCAAGAAGTGTTACAAAAGGAAGATATTGTGTTGCTAAGGAAAACCATTTTTACTGGACACATTTCCAGAAGAAAGATTGGAAATAATTTCATGTACCATTTCTTTCGACATATGCTAATAGAAGGGTTGCAAGGAAATATCCTGTCAAGTACTAGAAGTAAATAGTTGCATATTTATTTAATACCAATAAACACAAATCCTAAGGAATCTAAATTCTGCATCAAAAAGAAAAAGCATGGCGAAAAGGCAGAATGTATTATGCTGCTAATCCTGCCCTCATAGTGTGTACAGGGTGATTGGGGGCTGATAGATTAATATCAAATCCCACCTCGAACAAAGTCAATTGGGAAGCCAGATTCACATTATAGCTGTGTTACTAACTTAACAACTGCAGTGATTCACTTAACAATTGTGGAAATAAAGGTCGTAAAAGGGGGCAAAATTCACTTAACAACTGTCTTACTTAACAACAGAAAGTTTGGTTCAATTATGGTCATAAGTCGAGGACTACCCATAAATAATAAATAAAAATGCTCATCTGGATGTTTCTGCATTCAACATGACCTCTCTCAGTGGAAGTATCTCCAGGCCATGGTCAAGATAGCAGCCACAGTGGTGTGATTGAACTCTGCCTGTTTTGTTTTGTATTTTGTATTGTGGGACAAATACCCTTGTTTCTCAATGAATATCACACCCAGAAGATTATGATGTGCACAGATGCTCCATGGAATTAGACATTTGGTGGCAACATAAATTCCAACCTATAGATGAACATTCACACAAACTTTGCTGCTCCTTTTTGGACATCAGGTTGTGAACAGAATTATATTATAATTTATTTTTGTTCATGTAGTTAGTGTACATATGAAAAAAATTGATTAAAATTCTACCATAGGGCTGTGGAATAACCAAAGAAAAACCAATTAAAACTACAGCACTTTGTGGATCCTTTATTATTGATAAATGTTTATCAATAGCTTTTTCACTCTTCTTTTAATTGTATGTGTCATTATCTATGTATGTATATTTGAGTTTGTATGTACATATATGCCTATATAAAACATATATGCATCTATCCCTGCTAACTTTGTTCAGAGTGCCAGCTATAGCCATTACATGCCATAAGATTTCAATGTGTGCCCTTCTCTCATTTCTCTTTCCCCTGCCCCGCAGCCTCTAATATCAAGGCTAGAATGTTCTTGCGGCACAGAATGAACAGATGAATTAGGTTTTCAAATGAAGTCTCCACTAGTGTGATGTCCTCCGATCATTTTCATCTACAGCTTGTATAAAGTCTGGATATACAGGTTGTCCTCAACTGACAACCACAATTGAGCCCAAAATTTCTGTCGCTAAGCAAGGCATTTGTTAAATGAATTTTACCCCATTTTATGACCTTTCTTGCCACAGTTGCTAAGCAGATCGCTACAGTTGTTAAGTTAGCAACATGTTTTTAAAGTGAATCTGGCTTCCCCATTGATTTTGCTTGTCAGAAGGTAGAAAAAGGTGACCACATGACCCCAGGCCACTGCAACTGTCATAAATATGAGTCTGTTGCCAAGCATCTGAATTTTGATCACATGACCATGCGGAAGGTGCAATGGTCGAAAGTGTGAAAAGTGGTCACTTTTTTCAGTGCTGTTGTAACTTTGAACGGTTACTAAATGAACTGTTATAAGTCAAGGATAACCTGTATGTTAGGTTACCTCTCACTTCTGGAGAGCATCATTTCTAAAAGATTGATTTGTTGTACTCTATGACTCTTCAGAAAGTTACTTTCTGGCATTTTAAATTTTATTGTACGTTAACAAGATGGATGGATGGATGGATGGAAGAAAGGAAGGATCCAGTGGTAAAGTGCTTGTTTAAAAACATTAGAATATTGTACAATTGATTGTAAATGCATATTCTTCCATCCTGTATCATCTTTGTGCAGCTATGTAAAAAAGGAGTTATCTATTTTCCTTGTGATCCTGTTAATTTCCAAATGTTTGTCATTTAACAAAGTATTCTGAAAATAAACTGATATATAGCCATCTCCAAAAGTCCAATTATGGCATAATGTCAATATATACCAATCTCCTATTTGCCCCTGCTTCTCTTTACTGAAACTTTGCTCTTGAGATGAAAGGAAAATAGATTCTTGCAAAATAAAAACATGATTGGCTGATGATGATGATCTTAACAGAGAAATGTGTGCAATCTAATTTTCATGATGTAGAGCGCTAGACTCTAGCTTTATCTTCAGCATATGGCTTTCAAGAGATGATCTTTGAAGAAATTCAGCCTTGAGGGTGGGGAGGCTGCTAAGAACTGTCTCTTTGGCTGTCATGGCAATGATATATGCTTTTTCAATGCACTAATGTTCTTTTAGCCCAAATTTTCAACTTGACATCCAAGCAAAGAATCAGAGCTTCCTTTAAAAGTGCTTTTTTAATGACAGGATACATATTATCAAAATGAATGGGGAAAGGGATCAATGAATTTGCATTTTAGGTCATTGTTAATTTTGTATATCTTTAAGTATGGATATCAGAATACAAAATTACATTTTTCCCATTAAATATTTAAATGCTAACTGAGGAAATAGACCTTTCAGTTCCAAAGGGAACTCTATCATTTTTTAAAATGTATTATGTGAACAATAGCTCTAAAACATGGCATGTTGGGATATGTTATCTGAAAGCATAGGAAGTGGCAAATGCAAGTGAAATCTTCAACAAAACAAAACAAAATCTATCCTGGATCTTGAGAGTGAACTGAGATGGATTTCATCATGATGTGGATAAGAATAGCGAACTATTAACATAGAGACCCATTAGTGAAACATTAACATTTGTTCTTGTTAACAATAGCATCAGAATAAAATATAGCAAGCAGGGCTTTTTTTCTCATAGAACACCCAGAACGGAGTTCCGGCACCTTTTTTGGATGGAACCTTGTAGGGTAGGCAAGGCGGGTTGTATGACATGTGTGAGTTCCGGCACTTTTTTTTTTTTTTTTTTAGAAAAAAAAGCACTGAAAGTATTTGAAAAAGATGTGATAAAGAAACAATGTAAAACAGCAAACAATATTTGAAAGACTGCCTCTAGTTACAGCTACCTCTAGTTATATCTAACTCCCCTCAAGTTACATCTACCTACCCCACAAGAATGGGAAAGCTGAGTATCTTGTAGTTCCCATCTGTTAAGAAACCTGATGGGACCCAGAAAAATGGCTTTCTCTGTAGTGGCTCCTTCCCTTTGGAACATCATTCCCCCAGAAATAAGATTGCCTCCCTTCTTTCTATTTTTTTCAGTTGCCTCGCCAACAGATACTTGTTATTATGTATGTATACACTTTACATATAGAGGTGTGTGGGGAGGTGTGTATGTGTGTACTATGGACCCAAAGTATTTTTCCTCTTCCATCTGCAACACAAATAATTGAGATATTTTCATAGACTTTAATTCCTTGAATCAACATATTATATTTCAGAGCCAAGTTAATTGCAGATGACAATCTATATATTAAAAGAATGTTGAGTACAGTATGCTTTTATCTGAAGAGCTTTTATTTATTCTATTTTTTTAAAAATAATTGATTTATTAATGAACATGCTACAGAACCTAAATCATGCAAAAAAGATGATCAGATGCCACAAACTGATACCAGAAGTCTATGTACTTAAAAGTGGAGCTAGATTTAAGGTTTTGTAACATTTCACTCTGAGCATTTTATTGCTTGGTAGATAATTTGCTACTAGTGGGAGGAGAACTTGTTATACAAGTGGGAGTGACATCTGCCTCTGAGTGCAATTTGTTTTCATCTTTGTGGGAGGAAGAAAAAGAAAATAATATACAGAGATGCATATTAAAGAATTTATAGAAGACACTGATTAAGAAGATTAGAGAAGTCATCTATATTCNTTCACCTTTATTCCTCCCTCCCCTGTTTAGCTCTAATTGAACCACCTCAAATAGGCTCTTGCTTCATGATGATATATGATTTTGATTCAGCATCCATAAGTATTTTTATCCATACACAGTAAACTAAATCAATTGTAGATGAGCTTATATATAGACAAGAACAGTAAGCCTGTTTCTTGTTATGACTTTCCCTCCAGTGGCTAGAGAGGGACTACATCATCCCAGCTCAAAACAATGACTTGATCTAGCCCAGTGATTTGGGAAAACTGGTTCTTTATTTGTGACATTTATGAAGCTGACCTCTACTGTCTTGTTCTAAGGCAAAAACAGATGGCAGATAGTGCTAGGCATCTTTCCCAAGGTACAATAGGACTCCAAAAATCTCTTCGCTATTGTTATTTTTCCTAATATATAATGAATGTCTCATGTTTATAATCTAATCATAATTATTTGGCTCAAGAATGAAACTTCATGGCCTTGCAAGTGGATGTTTAGACCTTCCTCATCTTTATCAAAAGTTCTTCACAAGAACTCGGTCTCACCAGTCCTGGAAAAGTTCGTGTCCATTCAGCCCTTCTGCTATGGAAAAAGATTTTCTGGTAGTCCACACAACTGAAAAGTGGGCACAATGGATGTTTTTATGTCTAAATGCTATAAAACATGGGAATATTTCTTTCGTCTTCATTACTGTGATCCACACTTGAAAAATTGACCATGTTCTATATTATGGGTTTAGAATAGTTAATATCAGTAATAACTGATTAAAAGCCTAAAAGTGATACAAAGAGCTCTAACTTTCTTCTTCAATGCTCTAACCCCTACTTTAAGAAAACCATCCTGGTGCAATCGATTTTTAAATTCTGATAGTCCTCGACTCACAACCATTCATTTAGTGACCATTCAAAGTTACAACAGCAGTGAAAAAAGTGACTTATGACCATTTTTCACACAACCGTTGCAGCATCCCAATGGTCGCATAATCCACATTCAGATGCTTGGCAACTGGTTCATATTTATGAGGGTTGCAGGTATCCTGGTGATCCAAGTGATCACCTTTTGAGACCTTCTGACAAGCAAAGTCAATGGGGAAGCCAGATTCACTTAACAACCGTGTTACTAACTTAATAACTGCAGTGATTCACTTAACAAATGTGGCAAGAAATGTTGTAAAATGGGCAAAACTCACTTAACAGCTGTGTTGCTTAGCAACAGAAATTTTGGGCTCAGTTGTGGACATAAGACAAGGACTGTCTGTAGCCATCATTGATGGTAACTTAACAATAAAAAAAGATTACTAACGTGTCCCTTAAGGATTAAATATTAGGACTCCTATTATGAATAAGTTCCTTCGAAAATTATTACGATGGTAAATGAAGCAGGAACTGGTGCTTAAAAACAAAATATGAAGTTATTCTTTTAAGTAAGAATATTTATTCTTTACTTAAATTTATTTATATTTATTTATTTAATGTGTTTCTTTCTTATTTAAATAAGAATAGTTATTCTTTACCTAAATGTATTTTCCCTTTTGTACTTAAAATCATGGTGACTAATATCTCCAAGTGTGTCTATGGTAAAGGATAAAAGTAGGCACTTTGGGACATCTTGCTCTGCAAATAAATTCAACATATCCCTTCCTGCATACAGTAAATGCTATGGAGATTACAGAATCAGGTAGGGTACTAAATCTTGAATCAATGTGACAATTCAAGGTTGAAATCAGATCTGAGGGTTAATATTTTATACATTGACTTATATATTGACCCAAAGTGTTAGTTACCTTAAGGTAGGCGAATAGATTTTGCAGCATCTATTTTTTTAATAGAATGCTAATAAGCAATATCCAATTCAAATATGAGATTTGAAGATGGCACAAATGAACCTGAAATTTGAGATTCAAAAGCTAAGGTATGTAATTCAAATCAATTTACGATCTGTGATTCAATATGTGACAATAGAGCTATTAGCTATGGGTTACAATAGTGAAGTATCAAATGCCTGAAATTGTCTTCATTTTTTTTTAGAAGAGTGTGATTAAAATAGTTGCAATACTCTAGAGGATATTAAGTCTTACAAAGTTAAAGTCAAAGGCTTCACCATAACAATGTTATGAAATATTGTTCCCTGCTGTGTTTTTAAAGCAGAGGTAGCAGGGATAAAAAGCATAACAACCTTGAAACTGATCAGCAGATAAGCTGTGCTGATCAATGCTGAAAGGAATGTAGAATACTATAGAATAGAATATAGAATAATAGAGTTGGAAGGGACCTAGGAGGTCATCCATCTATACCATTTCAGACAAATGGCTATCCAGTCTCTTCTTTAAAAATCTCCAGTGATGGGGCACCCACAACTTCTGAAGGCAAGCCATTCCACTGGTTGATTGTTCTCACCATTAGGACATTTCTTCTTAGTTCTAAGTTGCTTGTCTCAAAAAAAAAAAGTTTAGAAAATTTTATAAATTTAGCATTAGAGTATTTACACTTTTATTAAGTTTCTGAAGCCATGTCTTTAGGATTTTGTTGACCTTCTTACTTTTCATTTCTTACAGGTCTTCATAGTTAATTTACCCATGGAAATGAGATAAGGTGTACATTCTAAGGATAGCTTCTCCTTAGACAGATAAACTTAGAAAGGTTAGAAGTCCTAGTAAGGGAGGAAGAAGGATCCTTACATGGAATGATGCTGAGATGGGATCCGGGGGGGGGGGGGATTGGGAAGCTAAAGGAATGTATATAATATGCTGAAAGATAGATAGATAGATAGATAGATAGATAATTTAATTTGTATACCGCCCTTCTCCCATAGGACTCAGGGCGGTTCACAGCATATTAAAAACAAATAATATACACACAATACAAAAAATGCAAAATACAAAAATACAGAAATACAAAAAATAAACCCTGATAAAAGCCGAATTAAAACCAAATATTACCAGCTGTGTTTCCAATTAAAATAC